>NW_017255923.1:332660-333947 GCF_001594055.1 Mycetomoellerius zeteki
CATTTTTAGCGGATGGGATTTATGCCCAAAGCATACAAAGTGAGCAGATTGAATTCAGTGCACTAAATGCAATGAATATATTCATGAAATATGTACCTCGTGTCACAATACTTGTAATATATGTAGGAAGATTGTAATTATTATTTATTACTTCATATACATATTTATCATTCTTATTCTTTAATAAAACTTTATAAACGTATTTTATAAGTTATTGTGTCATTTTATGTCTTATTTATAAACATTATTTGTAAATTTTTCATGAGCCGTACGTACCCTCCTCTCCCCCTATGAGTAGCCATATATCCCACCCCTATGGGATATACGGCAAAAATGCAAGGGTTTCAAAAAGTTCATTTCTTAATACGAAAAATAAATATATATATTTCGGATTTCTAATATTTTTTTTATAGTAGTAGACAGTACAAAGTTTTTACTGATATAGTTCGTTTATTTTAAACATAGTAAATAATACTTAATATTTATACTTCTTCATTTTATATTTAATTACGCTAACTTATATTTAATGATTATGTTTGTTTATATTTGTCTTACGTTTACATTTATTTATTATTATATTACATTTATGTAATTGAAATATATTTAAAATTCTTTGTTTTAATTAAAAACGCTTTCCCTCGAGAAAAATATACGAAGAATTTAACGCGTTAATCCACTTTCTTACAAATTTTTGATATTAATCTAAAAAAGCAAACTTAAATATATATTAATCTAGATCGATGCGTCTTACGTGATGATAAGATCGTATCGCTTTGTACAAATTCGCAAGTTGTACCTGGAAGTCCGCTGACGAGGATGTAGATTTATTAACACCGTTATGCAATTCAAGGAATCGTCAGTTGCAGTAGTCGGAACTGTCCTTCGGGAGTATTTTACTTCCTTCCTAATCGATTCTCAGTAGTCACGCGCTCGTAACGATGAATCTGCGATCGGAGTATTCGAAAGCTAGATGAATAGTATAAAGAGCAGCTCCTACGAGCAAGATTCTGTTCTCTCTCTCTCTCTCTCTCTCTCTCTCTCTCTCTCTCTCGCTCTCTCGTTTTCTGGCATGTTTTTTGTGCATGCACATGCATGACTTTTATTTTATGCATACACACAAACACATACACACACTGAAAAAATTTTGTTCATTTTTGGTCCAATGAATGATCGTTAATCAATATCCGATTTAATGTCCGACTTAATGTAGTTAATTCATTGTTACAATAAAACTGGATTTTTGACCAAGAACAAAACGAATACCATCCAACAGCCATCGAATTCACC
>NW_017255923.1:334031-364359 GCF_001594055.1 Mycetomoellerius zeteki
AAAAATCGAAAACCGTGCAGAGGTAGATGTACTCAAGACGGCGTAACTTTTACAAATGTCAAGCTATGGCGATAAAATTTGGTGGAAGTGTCAATGATAGATGTGGCAACCTAACCAAAAAAACAGAACTCAAATCAGCTGACTCAGAGCATCACCTGGTGGTAATTCCGGGAACTTTTTGATCTAGGTGGTATATTCATTCTTGCAACGAATTCTAGGAATAGTTTTATAATCTAAATCATTATGAGAATTCATTGGACCAATTTTCAGTTTTTCATAATTCAATGAATATGTTATTGTATTTACGTACAGTTTTGGTTCAGTGCACATGGACGTAGCCAGGACTTTGTTTAGGAGAGGGCCAAATTTAGATTTGAAACTTTTGAATCCGGGGGGAGGATAGTCGAATGGATTATTGAACTTGTTTTGTTTTATATTATTTTAATTAATTACAGGTAAATCGCAAAATCATATACTTAAATTACTCTGTTTTTTCCAAAAATTGTAAACCGATTGTTCGAACTGGAAAAACTTAAGATTCGTAGAACTAACTATCTCAAACTTTTAAAAAATCTTTCTATAATTTTTTCATCTTCAATTCTTTCGTCTTTTCTGAAATTAATTTCTTGTGAATACTCGTATTATTAAGTATACTTCGTTTAAGCAGTTTTAATTATTTTTGTTCTTTAAAATTTAAGGGAACACGTCACAGTTTTCAAATCATTAAGTACTACTCCGTTTCTCATGATACTGTTTATGTTTTTGTGAGCACCGTACGCTGAACATTTAAAGGTCATACTTGTGCTTTCAAGAAGCAATCACGATTGTACAAGGTAGTTATAAGCACGTTACTTTACAAAAAGGTATTATTTGTTGCCGTAAATTTACTTCAAGACTGAAAATGATGGAATAGCCTCGCTCTACCTTACCGCATTACTTACAGCAAATTTTGTATTACCGTCTAAGCGCTCGAGGGGACTCGTTACAGAATGCTCAAAATAAATGACGCTTTCTCTCTCCCTCTCCCCCTTTCTTCCTCTCTTTGTCTTTCACTTCTTTACGAAAACGTATTTAATCCGTGAAAGCGCCGAGTCATTAGCGGATAGCGTGTCGTTGCGACGTAAGTCTCGCGCCGCGCGCGGCGTGTGAGATTGGGCGGCGTGATTTACGAGCGCCGCTCCGTACAATACCGCTTTGCGATAATTAAATCTGCTCTCCCCGCGGGATACAATGACGTCCCGTCCTCCTCCCCTCCGCGCGAGAAAATATCCCGATGCGTATTACACGGCGAAATCGTCGGAACGGTGATTAAACCGATGCGTCGGCGACACTGCACGCACGATGACGTCATTAACCCCTTATCCCCTAAGTGCGAGCATCAAGAGCAAACATCAGTCTTCTTTTTTTTTTTTTAAGATAATAAAGCGTTTCACGATAAATGGATTTAGCATAAATTGTAATGATAAATTATGGCGGATAATGAAGTCATTGAGTTTGCAAATAACAGTTTGAGGACGGATTATAATAAATGAGTTTTCTCTTGATCGCGTATCAAGTTGTTTCAATCACGTATAACGTTGCATGACTTGGAGATTACACTGAGAAAAATGTTCTGATTAAACCAACGTGTCAACAAGAATGTCACAAAGCAGTATTTTGTGACACAAAGCAGTATTTTTTGATTATCGTAAAATCAATATCACAGTATCATTAAATAAATCAGCAAGAGACTTAAAAAGTACAGTTACATAGGTATATCACTTCACTGCGTAAATATTTTAATTATACCAACAAGGTTGTGATAATCAGAAATATACTGTTTGGTCTCACCAAAATGCCATTCTTGATACGTTTTGTTAATTTAATCAAAACATTTACTCAGTATAATAACCTTAATTAGTATATTCGCTCCGAAATTTCTGTCGATGTTTTCGGGTCCAGTGTACTTTAAATTATGTACGTTTGCTTAAAGTTAACGTAGTTGAATGAGTCTAAAGGCGGGAGCACAGAATATCGCTTAATACATAATGCGTAAAAAAATGAACCAATCAAAATCCCTCATTTCCTCCCTTTCTATGAAATAAAAGATCTAATTAGTTGATTTTCTTACCTTTTAAAATTCCTTACAGTGGAAGTCTCATTCTAAGGGGTGAAAATTAAGCCAGTCTTGAAAAAGAGCGGATCAGTTTTCAAGAGTGAGATTCTTTGGAGTGTCAATTCACTTTAAGTCCTGAATAGTCACAGCCATATTGAATTGTGACGTCAGAAGCGAGAAATGACACGTTAATTTTTATTACGTGCCATTTATAAATAAAGACAATTTGGATAAAACAAAATTATGAGATGGCTCGAAAATGTTTGTAAAAATGGACGAAAACTATGCTTATCCTCCGTCAGTAAATAATCGTAAAAAATGATAAAAGGCACATGAAGTGCTTTTATTCAATGCGCATGCGTAGCTTATTTCACTTACATGTGCCTTTTATTACTTTTTACAAAGCAATCTCATTATTTTGTTTTATCCAAATTATCTTTATTTATAGATGGCACGTAATAAAAATTAACGTGTCATTTCTCACTTCTGACGTCATGATTCAATATGGCTGTGGTGACTATGATATATGGCTCAGGAAGTTAAAAGTCTTAAAAGTGTTAGAGAACATGCCTTATGCGTAGCAGAATCTGTGCTTCTCTACTAAGATTGTGTTGCAAAATTGTAATCAAAGTTTCCCATTTATCAGTTGTGCAATATTTTCCTTCACAAGTGAAAAAATACAGAAGATTAAAGGTAAGAGCCGTCCGTCCGTTCGTTCGGAGCGCATAATGAGCGTTATTTTCTTTCACCGGGAAACAATTAGACTCTCGGCTGTTTGGCCTTAGTGCTGAAAGAAAGTCGCAGACGGACGGCCACGGCCAGTCACCTCTCTTATCGCGGTCTTTAATGCGCAAGGCCGCTCCAAGACCTCCGTATCTCAATCTCGGCGAGCTTTCCTCGCCGAGGTTTCGAAATCCTGGCGTGCGATACCGGTTTACACGCTTTATTTATTCGTACGTCGTGAAGCCGGAGCCGGGATAGAGCCGTTCCGATCGATCCCTCAATTAGCGGGATGCATCTTGAACAAATCGCCAATAAAGCCTCGAGGTAGCAAGGTGTATCCGTGCGAAACTCCGCAGAGAAATAAGTGTTTGGTGTTTATGACTGTAATTGCATGGTAAAATAATTATGTGATTAGCTGTTCTATTTTTTTAATTACAAGGACAGTTAAGTAACTTCTTTTAACTTTTTTTTACACTGAAAAAAATTTCTGGTTGAAAATGGACGAATCAGGATTTTCTGGTTAAATTTATTGGAATTCTAGTTGAGATAATCGGAATTCTGGTTGATACAATATTTCTGGTAAAATCTATTAAAATTCTTATTTTTACCAGAATAATTATATCAACTAGAATTCTAGTAGATTTAACCAGAAAATTCTGATTCGTCCGTTTTCCACTAGAATTACAATTTAATCCAACCACACCATTTTACTCAGCGTATAATTAAAATCGACTTATTTTTCAACATTAGTCTCCTTTTAAAAAATCATTGATTATTTAAGATTTTTTTGTGACATTAAAATGACAAGAGTGACATTTCATGTAGTTAAAAATAAATTCTTTAATAACTGTAATTTATAGTCATTTTTGGGGACACCTATATATTTCTTTAATATATAATAGAATTACAATACTTATTACTAACATTAATAACTATAAAAATGGAGCTTCCATGCATAATTATTTTGCAAATTATAGTCACAAACATTTTTCTCTCGGTGTTAATGATATTCGCGCGACATCAATTCGATCGTCGTCTTCTCTTGGCGGGTAGTTAAAGATAAAAAAAAGAGACTGCATATCGAAGGGATTTATTCCCGTGAGAGGAGAGAACCAGGCGATTCGGGTTATGCCACGGATAGAATATTAATATTATCTAAGAGCGTTTCTATTCTGCTGTGCGCTAGTTAGATCATTAATATAACGGGAGAGAGTTGCATATTTTAAATAACCACCTCGTTCAACAACAATCATTTCCCCAGCACGCTCGCGGTCTGCTCTCTCCTTAACTACGTCGGCGGAGAGACGTCGAGGAGAAAGTGTAACTGTTAAAGTAATAGTGACGACGTCGGTGTAATCGCAGGATTGCGCGTGCGAATGTTTTTCAAATAGCCCCGAGCTCCCGCGATTTCCCCCTTTAATCCTTCCGTTGTCGAATCCAATCCGAGATGGAAGTCTCGAAGTGGGATTGCCGACTCTGACAACGCGATTCTTCGAAAACTCGAGACTTTATTCCGTGACTTCAAAAACGAAAAATCACTTGGATTGAGTAACGCAATTTTGAATTATATACTGTGAAAAATAAAATGTTAATTTTAATTTACAGACGTTTGGTGGACTTTCTGAGACATGCAAAAATGTTAAAATTAATACAAAAATGTCTTTAAGTTAAAATTAACATTTTATTTTTTACAGTGTAACTTTGTGCCAGTTATTGACATCCAACTTTTTATATAAATGATATCACTTGGGTTGAATTAAGTAACGCAATTTTGTAATATTATTTTTTAAGGAGAAGCTATGATGACTTTAAACTAGAATACTACGTAGTATTTAGATTTTATCTTTATACAAATGATACGTATCTCATTTGAGTTGAATAACATAATTTTTATGGGATTATAACTTCGTGCCACTTATTGACATTAAATCTTTTATACAATCCTAACTCAAATGATAAGCATAAGATAACACTTGTGTTGGGTTAGATAACGTAATTTTGTAATATTATTTTTTTAAGAAGAAGCTTCCATCACTTAAGTTAGAATAGTATGTACCATTTAGGTTTCATTTTTGTATAAACGTATCACTTACGTTAAGTAACATAATGCAATTTTTGTGGGGTTATAATTTGGCGCCAGTTATCGACATCAAATCTTTTATACAAATGATACTTATTATTATAGAAAATGCAATTTTGTGACATCATTTTTTTGAGAAGAAGTAAAGCTACTATCACTTGGGTTGGAATAATAAGTATCACTTAAGTTTCATTTTTCAAAAATGAAAGTTCACTTTTAATAAACTGATAGCGTAATGTTTACTTAATTCATTGATGTGGTAATAATTACGTTTTTTTAGTTATATCGTTATATAGTGATATATTCTAAGAACTTGCAATATTCGTTAAGCAAGAAATTATTTCATTTAGGATTTAACGTAACGCTGATGTAAGATTGCGACCTTCGTTAAATAAGAAACGGATTAAACTTGAAACATCGGACATCCTCGAGGAGATAAGATTCCTAAAATTCGATTGCTCTTTGTGGGATTCACTATCGCGGGAAGGAAATCTGATTCTTTGTTGCGCGATGCAGCTGCAGCATTGAGATTAATTCGGTTCTCGTCGTCATGTAATTATCCCGCGAGCTCATGCAACAACGATAACTGAGGCGAGGCATCAATCGCGATTGTATAAAGCCGAAGGTTCTCGACCAGATCCGGTCGGGTTCACTGGCCTCCGTATTCCAAATCTCAAATACGAAAACGTGCGAGTGCGTTGGCGTTTCACACTGGGTGCTCCGAAAATAACGATTCCGCCTGACAAACCGTGTCGCGGGATTCCACAAAGTCGACGATACTCTTTTCTCGAATTCCACGTGTCCTGAAAAAACCTAAAATTTTACCGAATTATACAGAAAAAAAACTCAGTAATTATGTCTTTCCTTGTTATTGTTTGTTTTATTTTATTTATCTATAAATCACACGTTTGTTGATAAAATCAAATGGCAAGAAAATACAAAAAGAAATGCATTTAATATTTAATATTATTATCTATGTTATTATGTATTATTATTGATGTTATTATTGTTATTATTAATTTTGTTCATATTTTCTTGCCTCCTCCGATCCGTTCTCGATCTTTCGATGGGCATCGCCAAGATGCGGCATTTCGTCCACCCTGTATAAAAGACGGGAGCCTACTTGGCTCGCGGACGGTACTTTCATCCGCCAAGTGAAAGCAATATGAAAGTGCTTGATTGCAAAGTAGAAAGGTGAAATGTACGATAAAAAGACGAAGCCGTTACGTGCGTGTGTACCGGTCGACCCATTTGAGAGTGCGCCGAGAGAGGCTGCGATAGAGAGCGGGGTGGAGGGAGGAGGAAGGATGAAGCCGATTACCGTGGAGAACGTTTGCGGGGCGGCCCTTGATTTCGGTGCCTAAGGTCAACGGTCGACATCCGCCTCTAGCGAAAATAAATCGCGCGCGCGAAATAAACATAACAAATAAATAGACGAGGAGAAAGCCATTTTCGGTCTAAACGAGTCTAACTACTTACAATTAGTATAAGTTAGTATAACAGTATTAGTATAAGTACAATTAGTAATAAGTAATATTCATATGTGAATACACATAATTATCAGTTCTATAGATTGGGCGTCGATGTTTCTATGGAACTGATAATTGTAGATATTTGCATACTCACATATGCAGTGTTACGTTTAGAAAATTAAATACACGATAAAATAACATATCTTATTGTTAGGTGAGATGAAGATGGTTTCATTTTTTTATGTAGAGTCAAAATGAAATTATAAGTCGTTTCATCCGGATAGTTTTAAGGTAATATTATTTTTAAACAAAACAATTCAGAATTTAGAAACAATATAGTAGTCATATTTTCATTTATAATATAAGTCTTTATTTCTCGAAAAACTAGACATTTTCAAATTTTCTATCTGACAACCGATTTCTGTGTGATACGTACTGTATTTATTATTCAGACGCTCCACTGTTGAAGAAAAATAGTTGAAGAAAATCTGGCATGTTGAAAAAAGTGAGAATCTCATTCTTTAGATTTAAATTTGGAACATAAAAGTACTTCAATGTTGTGAAAGTACTTTCTTTCTTTAAATAGTAAATAAAAGAAGATAATAGCCGATAAGGCTGACACACATCAAAGCTGAGAATTATAAATCCTGGATAGCACTGATCTAACAACATTATGCATGGTCTATAATGGGCAGTAACAGTAGTGGATTAAGAAGTAGGCGTAGAAATCAACCAATCATGGTCGAATGATTGGTTGATTTCTATGCCTACTCCTTAATCCACTACTGCTACTGCCTATTGTAGACCACGCATTAGACACAAACGTCCGGTTTATAAAAAAAGGGGATGTTTTAAAATTCTGCGCCAATTAAACTCGCTATATATTAAAATAATTTGAAAAAAAATTTCATTTATCTGAGATAAAGATGCAAATAATACATATTCTCTAATAATCTAAACAAAAATAAGATGAAGCTATTTCTTCATCTAGGAAATTATCTAGATAATTTTATACAGATAACAACAAACACTGCACATATGAATGTTATTAACAAAGTATCAAGGCGAGCTTTGACCGAAAATGGCTTTTTTTCTTTTATTTGTTTAAACGTAACATCGTGCACGTGGCAGAAATTCGTTTTTATCGTCGATATTGAGAATAATCGAAGGAGGAAAACGGGTGTTATTACGAGAGTGAGCTCTTTCTCGCGCTCTCGTTACATCGCGGTAAATATAAATATTTTGCCGAGGGTGCATTCGCGGAACGCCGCGACCGCGTAACCGCTCGCAATTGTTGTAATACCACTATCGTTTGCGTCGATATCGAATTATCAGAGCGGGGTTATTTCGTTAAGCACGGGTCAGCACGGTGAGATAATTTTTGCAGCTCTCTGCGGGAACGCGGTTATATAAAGAAAGAGTGAAGCATAGAAAAAGGGATGAAAGAGAAAACTATCGATTGGATCGTGAAACTGAAAAGGATCCTGCATTAATATTTAATTATACTGAAAATAGGGAATCAGTGAAATGAATTAGTTTTCACGTAAACTGCAGTTTATAATGCGGTGAACAAAAATGTAAGTCATAAGACTCAATAATGTATAATTTTTGAGTTATATGGTATTAAAATTTATGCTCACACAGAGTACTCTCTAAAATTTTTAGAGTGAATCTCGCTCTGAGTGAAATGTCAGTTTTAAAAATTGAAATTGACTCTTTTTTAAGGTTCAACTCTTTAGAATGAGATTCCACTATAAAGAATTTAGAGAGTTTCTTTGATGCATATCCTTTGTTCATCACACATTGTGAACTACGTTACTACGTCATATGTGAAAACTAACTCGTTTCCGGTTTCATTGGGACCCAATTTTCCATTATACATATAAGGTAAATGTCCCAGTAGCCGGACAGTTTAAGCGTTAGGTTCTCATAAACGATACAATTTATAATATCAAAAAGGTTTTTAATATAAATATTTCTATTCATTTGAAAACTCAAGACTCCCTTAAGCAAGGAAAAATTATTTGAACCCACTTATAACAATTATTAATTAAAATATTTAAATAAATAATAGAATGCGTCAATGTACCAGTGGCCGAACAATTTAAACCGGTCGGACACTGAGACGTAATTGTCCCAGGGTCCAATCACAATTGGAAAATTAATATGCTGACGGAAAATAATAATATAAATAGATGTTTAATGACAAAAGACAACTAATTCAAATTGATCTTTAAGGTAAAAAAAGCATTTGAGATTAATACTAATATAAATAAATAAAGTTTTGTGTAACTTTCCGGACATAGGTACTGTCCGATCCCAGTGACTGGACATGTACCTATGTTTTGACATAATCTATGTCCATTTACATACTTTATTTATTTAAGTTAATAGTCTCAAATATGCTTTTTAAAACGTAATATTATAATTTAATTGTAATCTTTAAATACAATTAAATTATAATACTGTAATAAAAAAAGCATTTGAGATTAAAAATAATAAATATTGTGAATTAGAGATTAATATTAATATAAATAAATAAAGTTTTGTGTAACTGTCCGGACATAGGTATCTATATATATATACATATCCGGACACTTACTGGGACGTTTACCTTAATTAGTTTTTTGGATTGCGATGGTTAATATCGAGGAAAGGCCTCATCTGCGCGGATGTGTATAATTTAAAGTCGTGTAACGAATAACATTGAGGAATAAACTGCATAACGATACGCGCAGCAGGTTCGAAAGAGTTAAGATACGAGCGGCACTCTCCGCTGCAACCGTTGCGAAAGGTCAAAGCAATGATTTGGTCGTTGACGCGTCCACGCCCCTGCTGTTTTTCATACCTACGATTGAATAATGCCGGGAGTATCTTTGTGCAAGCGCGGTTATTTTTGCATTGGTGCGTGCCTTGTAACGACTGCTAGTCGGTCGTTACAATTTAAAAATCTCATAGTTGAAAGATTCTATTTCAAATTCTTCAAGCCTTTGTTTTAATCATAAAAAAGTAGAGACGATATTTAAACTGAAATTTAAAGTTAAAATATTGAAACGAGACAAAGGCAAAGATTCTTTCTACAATTATTAAAATAGAAATTTAAAGTTAACTATTAAAATTTTGCAGAGAGAAAAAGAAAAAGAAATTTTCTTTTCAAATAAAAATTTTGAGAAGATTTAATATTTAAAAAAAATTAAGAAATTTAAATTTAAATTTTTTAGTCGGCATTTAAGATTAATTCGATGAGATTCAAGATAAATTTTCAAACAATAGTCAAAAGAGAAAAACTCGACCTAATCTACATTTTACAGTTTGATCTGTTTTCACAGAGGAAAAGTTGACTTCGAGAAGATCCGCAGAACAAAATGCATGCGTTGTTGAGCAATCTCGCAAAAATATTAAAAATTTTATTTGATTCAACCGACTAAGTTTCTCACAGTCAATATTATTATCATAATTGTGATTTATATAAATTTTGATACGTAACAATACGCAACAAGTGGCCGCTTTAAAAGGCAACACATGTTTCGGAAGTCGGGTTTAAATGTAAATTTAATTTAGAAAAATACTAAATTTTAATAAATATTTGTTTGAATATAATTCTAAATTACGAATTAATATATAATTAACAAATAACTTATAGCTATAATTAGCTAACTATAATTATATAGCAAATAACGAAATATTTGCTAAATGTGAACATATATATTTATTTATGATTAAAAATCATTAATTTGATTTAACTATCATTTTTTTATTGAGAAATATTTATTTATTATAATTTACTTAGTATTATTCTAACACGGAGAGAATTTTTTCTTAAGAAGAACATGTATTAAGATTTAGTAAATTTTGTTTTCAGTGTATGTCTCATAGTGTTAACTCTCGTACATATAAATGTAACAATACAACAAGAAAACGATTTCATGTTTTAAGAAGTACAATTGAAAATCAATATGTATATAATGAAGCCTGGGACTAGAATTCAGAACACTTCGAGAGACGTAAATATGAATCAGCTGCTTTCACACGAAGCTAACACTTCGTCCTATAATGCATTGTTGAGCAATCTCGCAAAGTGTTACTACAATAGAATACAAGAATTAAGAAGGTTTTCTCTATTCGCCTAGTCGACGAGTAGCTTAATCGGCGTCCACGTAACTCCGGCGTAACTTACGCCGAGTGTGTTGCCAAGATCACGTGCTAGAGGCAGGAAATCCTAGGCGAGCGCCCAGATCGGAGAAAGCAGCCTTCACTACTTACCGATGTATGTGTATCGCCGGAGCTCGCCAAGGCGATGCAAATTCATGTGCGTGAGCAGCAAGGCGGCTTCTTTTTTCCTCGTTCCCGGTTCTCGATTAGATCGAGACGCTTTTCTTTCTTCGTAATCTACGAGCGACGCAGATTTTACTTTCTCGCCGCTTCGACAAGATTCTTAAGACCTAAACGAGCCGCAGCTTTCGTCAAGCACGCTCACGCGCCAAGATTTTATCGCGCTCATCATCCTTCTGGCTGAAACATGTTCTTCAAACACCGAATGAGTCATGACGGTATCACATAATTATGATATCGATGACGTGTATCGTTTGCCTAAACCTATCATGAGAAATAATAGAACGACACGCGTAACAGATGAGCTTGTTATCTCTTGTTTTGATCGCATACAGGAATCATCATTGATATCATCATCGTGAGTTACTCAACGAAATTCCTTTGGATGCGTTCTTGGATGACGTATCACGTCGACATTTCCCGCGGATCGAGTCGATGGTTTTCTTCTTCCCTTCCATTGGGCAGCGTGAGAACCGCGTTCCCAATTACGTTCTCGGAGCCTCGTTCGGTAATTGCTTTTGAGTCATCGTCCTCGCTTTTGAATCATCGATGATTCGTGGAGGAGCTGTTACGAGCGAGACGCACTGTAATATTGTAGAGTACACTCGGCAGCAGAAAGGTTGCAATAGGGATGTTCGATTCAAGATCGATTTTTTAGAAAATCTATTCTTTTACCTTCGATTCTCAATTTTTTAGATCGATTCTTAAGCTCCGATTAAATCGACTTCAAAACTGTTTCTACTTGATACTGAAAGAAGGGATTCGTTGGAATATTTAAAAATTTAGCTCTTATAGATTCAAATCTGTAAGATAAATGTTGCACAATCAAAATAATTATGTTTAAATTGCTAGAATGTCACTTTTTTGCAATATTACTCATCAGGCTTGAACATCCCATTCTCAAAATTCTTTAAAGTAGCATCTCATTCTAAGAGTGAAATTTCATTATTAAAAATTGAAAATTCTTTATCACACACAAGAGTGGCAGAATTTTCGCTCTTCAGAGTGAGATTCCACTTCAAAGAATTTAGAGAGTAGGATGTTCAAGTATGATGAGTAATGTTACAAAAAATTGTGACATTGTAGTAATTTAAACATAATTATTTTGATGGTGCAACATTTAATTTCAGTTCTGAATTTAAAGCTAAATTTTTAGACACTTCAGCAAAACTGTTCTCTCCGCAGGCTTTATTCGATGGAATTTGATGGAGTACAAGTAAGTTAAAGGTTCGTTGGTTACAAGCAGTTGTTTTAATTTAAACTGTTTCAGATTGAAAGGGAGTTTTGTACGATCAAAAAAGAACGATTCTCCTAAAGTAAATTAAAAAATTTAGGTAAACACAGATGTGCAAGTAACTTTGTTGGACCATCAAAATATTGTAGTTATGTAGGAAACTCAAGCATGACGAGCAATGCTGTAAAGTTTTGACATTTTAGCATTTAATTGGAGCGTCCTACATATTATTTTAGTAATCCAACAAATTTATTTTCAGATTTAAATCCTGCTAAATTTTTAGATATTTCAGCAATCAATAAAAATTTAGATATTTCAATAAAATCTGTCTTTCTTCCCTTTAAAGCGGCGCCTACAATGAGATTTTAAGGCGTAAAACTTAAGTTTTAAGCTGAAAGTCATAAAAAATTAACTCATAATCGATTGTTCTTCTCATATTCGACTATGATCAATTTATTTATTACTTAAGGCTTAAGGCTCAAAGTATAATTTTTGCGCTATAAAATTCCATTGTAGGCAACGCTAAATTTTGATAAAAAATACATGTAATACGTTCTTATGGATATTATAGAATCAACACGTGACAGAACGCAATGCAGCGGAGGCTGCGCCTCGTCATCCGGCGACGCTGAATCATCGATCGACCGACCGATCTCAAAGTCAGTTCGCGAGGTTGACATCCTGCACCTCGGGGACCTTGAGGGGTCCGGGGTGATCACGGTCGTCCATATCGATGGGGCAAGGCCCTCAAGGTCACTCGGGACTTTGAATATCGCGGGCGGCCCGTCGTCCCGATGCCGGTTGTGAAAAACGCCCGCTCGAGAAGGCCATCCTCTGCTCGAAGCGGAGATTACAGCGAGACCCTGACGTGTTGTAATAACGTGTTGTAAAGCGATGAACAATTTCGAATCTCATGGTCGACGACAATTATCGGTATTGCCGTCTGAAAGGAAGTGCTACCTTCGCCACTTGATTTATAATTAATAAATTGCATCGAAAGCCGTATCGTGAATGTAAAAAAGTATCGAGAATGATGCGATAAGTATTGTGAGATAATGCCAGCATATGCACCTCTTATTCAATATAAACGTAGCCTTAATAATACCACGATGTGTTCAACGATTATTATTAAAAAAAAAAAACAAGAAAATGGTTGCAGCTCCCTGTCGTTAAAATTTTTCACTTTCAAGTCTTTAGGGTCCTGGCACGCAAAAAACTTAAGGCAGTAAGACGTAAGCAGTAAGGAAATCAACATGATAGATTCGCTACTGCTTATGTTATGTTATGGCTTTACAGACTCTACTGTGATTGGTCAATTTGCTTACTGCTTACGTTTTTTTGTATGTCCTTAGTTTCTTGACGTCACAAGTGGTTAATAACATGTTACGTCTTTGCCACGAACTTCACTTGTTGAAAGTACATCCTCGAGCAGAAAAATAGGTCATCATAACGTCAAAATGATGTTAAAATGAATCGTGACTTTGATCGAAAAGTGACTTTTAATAATTATTTTGAAATCATTTTGACGCCATTTTAATATTAACGATTTTCTGCTTGGAACACAGAGAAAAAAGAACAATGGAAATCCAATCTCTTGAGTTCTATCAGTGAATATGATTTAGTTGGATCATCAAAATAATTCTGTAAAACGCTTAAATAATGTTGCAAAAAGTTTTGACATTCTAATAACTTGAGTGTTCTACACTGTTAAATCTATAGTGTCAAATTTAACTTAACTGCTCCTACTTAATAATATCATTATTTTATATTTAAACAATGGTTATATTTGATACTTTACAGTACCAAATTGACACGATATAGAGTCAAATTTAATTATCGTTTGGTAAAAAATAATGATATATTTAGTAAGAGCAGTGGCGACTCACGTTAAGTTAAATTTGACTACAGATTTAACAGTGTACGTAATTATTTTGATAGGCCAGTAAAATTATATTCAATAATTAAAATAACATTTTGTTATGTTTAACTTCTATGTGCGTCGAAATGTAAATCGTCTGTTTCTGTAGTCAGGTTCAGTTGTTTCAAACAAAACAATATTCATATTAATGTATGCATGCATTTAGTAAATAAACTAAATTTTAGTTAAATTTAATATATCTTTTCGAGTTAAATTGATTAACTACATTATTTTAGTTAAATTAACGACATAATGAATGCGAGCAGTGACCTATGAAAATGATTAAAAATAACTAAAATCGGTATAATTTGATATTACATAATTTAACAATATGCATTGAGAAAAAGATAAATTTCAATAAATATTTGTTTGAATAGCTCTAATTGTAAGTAAATATTAATTAAATTTACATATATTTATTTGATGCGTGAAACGAAACGCACTCTATACGACGTGCGGAATGCCGTAGAATTGCTTCGAAAAGACTTACAGTCACGAGTCCTTGTGTTTAGATTTTCGACCCCTGTGATGCTTGTCCGCGTGACGTCATAGCGCCATTTTAGTGTTGAGTGGGCGACGCAAGACTTGCCACGATTTTCGCGACTTTTTGACTCGTCCAAAATATATTACACGTAATTACGTGCGCAGAGAAATATCGGAAGTGCCACGACGAGCATCTAGGAAGTGCGTGCATATTTTCCATTCGGGTTGCCTTATGACTCTCATGAGTAATGTAATCAGGATGGAATGCGATTTTTTTGAAAAACCGGTTACGGTCGCGAGTCCCTGCCTTTAGATTTTCAGCCCCCGTCTCGTGACGTCACAGCGTGTCATTAGTTGAGTGGACGACGTTGTACAAAGATCGGTAAGATGCGGCAGTATCTTCCGTGACCTTTTATATCTTGTGACCTTTTAGATTCTAGTGAATGAATTCGCTCACTTTGGTAATTTCCACTTCGTTTCAAAGTACATAGAAAATCGATTACTTTGTCTTTGGATGCGTGATTTTCCCGCAACAGGCAAACGCGAGGAGTGCCAACAATGGCGTCGCCGCGCGATTATCGTTACGCGGGTGTTTGTTCGCGCCGAGATGCGTCGCGCGAGTTTAATAGAACGCGATGAATCCAGCCCGAAATAGATATCTCCGACGAATGAAATTCCCTCTAAAATCGTGGTTCTCTCTCTTCCCGTCGCGAAAATGTCTGACCGCCTACGAGCGAGCGTGGGTGTAATAATAACGCGTAATCTAATAATTCCGCTCTTAACGCGGAATATCTTGACAGGCGAAATTGTTTCTGTGAGAAAATCCGTAACGATCGTTATATATTTCTTTCGGATTCTTCATTCCTCATGATAGCGCGATTCTATAGATGTATCTATATTTTTGTGTACACACAGATAAACATTAATAATAAATGTGAAAACATATTATCTGTATATAATAAATGTAATAATAAATAATAAGTTTTCGAAAATATATATTTTATATTACATACTTGTTATGTTATAATTATTAAATTTAATTATTTATTATTTATTTATCATTTATTTAATTATTAATTATTTGTTAATTACAATATATTATTATATTATGTTATATTAAATTATTTTCTAATTATATTATAATTATTACTTATTTATTATATATATCATAATTTATTTTATATTTTATATATTTATTTGGAATTTTTACTTTCATTCGAAACATTTTTTTTGTATTTTTCAAAATATGCAATCAAAGTGAGGCTTTCAGTAAATAATTTGTTCGCACATTTATTGTGCGTTCTTTTCGAAAAATCATTTTGTCTAGAAATCAAGGAAAAGGTATAAAATTTTTTAGGAGGAGTTTGTGAGGACAACCCTGAGATTGTTTTTCAAGTTCGCTAGCCGGCGGTGGCTCGATTCCGGGAATTCGGTAGCACGTGCCTCGTCTCATTGGTTTGTCCCCTCTTCCCCCTCCCCCTCCCTTCTGTCGACTCCGCGCAAAGCAATACTCCGTGCAGCGCGCCGAAAGTGCGACTCGCCTCGTACGAATTGTTACGCATTTCGTTATGCGTGTCACACTACGCATTGAAAATTAAAGACACAATACGAGGGAATATCGAATAGCGATAGGAATAGCATAGGCTACGTTTACACCCAGCGACCTGATAGCGACCTAACCTATATTGTGACCCAAAGTAAGTCATCTTATTGTATTTTGTACAAATTATTTCTGTATACAGCATTGTACTCGCGATTGCATTAACATAAGTTGTTGAGGTTAAATAACAGTGTTTGTAAGTTTCATTCATATTGTAACAATATATTTGAATGTTCGAAATGTCACATTTGCAATAATATATTATGTATCGACATTAACAAGTCTTTTCACATTTTTGTCCAGAAGTAGATAACAAACCGATTTAACCTAACTTAATAATTCAACAAAACAGCAGTGAATTCTACCGAGCAAATGAAAAAGCTTTTAGGTCGTGTCGCGCGTTTACATCAAGAAAGCAAACGACTTATTTTAGATCAGGCCGCTAACGGGACCTCTACCAAGTGTTTACAAGTGGGGCCTAAATAATAAGACCTAAATTAGGTCGAATTTGGGGTATAGGCCGCGGACTAAGCGCACGGTGTAAACGTAGCCATAGTTTCAACCTATCAGAAACTGTGTATTCCGGTGTATCCGATTTCTGATAGATTGAAATCGTGTTATCCCTATCGCTATCGCTATTCCCTCGCATTGTGTCTTGGGCTTAAGGATTGCGAATTGAGGATCGGAATTCGGCCAATCAGAAACAATTATAAATACAAAACGGATTAAAATTAAAATTATCTGATTGGTCGAATTCTAATCTTTAATTCGCAATCCTCAATTTCCAATGCGTAATGTGACACGGGCATTACGCGCGTCGCAATCAATCGTTGTCTGATCGACGTGCGTGATTTCGATCGTTCGATTGCCCGACAGCAGCAACAGGTTACCCCTCGTGCCCGGACACGTCGCGTCGCGCCCGTTCGCAATCGCGTCGTTAATTTTCTTCGCTAATCGAACGTGTGTACGTGTCAATTACGCGACCGGGAGTGGCGAAGCCTTGTCGCGCGGATTGTTAACGAGTGCCGGGTGCGTGCCCGGGTTATCGGTTTCCGCGATCGATTTACGCGAGTGAGTGCCTGGTGCCAAGGAGCTCGATCGACGGGGGGTGAAGCCGAGGACGACGACTGGTGAGTAAATTTGTCGTATTCATAAATGTCCCTTGATTACCTTCGACATGATTTTTATTACGTTATGTATTTCTACGTTCTTTTTGCGCTCTGATCAAACTTCCTTTATTTTCTTCTTTGTATTGTATAATAAATATAATTAATAATTGCAATAATAATAATAATATACAAAGAGTAAGATTTATTTTTGGGCTCCAAACTCTTATTTATGTTTATTTCATATTGAAAGAATTTAATTTTGAATGAAAACTATTTTCATCCCAAAAATTTAATTTGAATGCGTTCAATTACATTTGTTATTTTAAAGAATCGATTTGGTTGGACTGTTTCAATGACTGCATTTATTAAATTTAAAGAAATCTTTCTCTCTGTGTAAATAAATAAGATTAAGTGAAACATGGATGGGGAGAAATGCTCGATACAAAGAATAATAATTGTATTGATATGCAATAATTATAAAGAAAAAATTAAACAGCAGAGGAGCAAGTAAATGAAGTTGCAATCGAAAGGTGAGACATCAAATGCACACAGAAAAAGGTTTCTTTAAGTTTAATAAATGTAGTCATTAGAATAGTTTAATCAAATCGATTCTTTAAACTGAGAATTCTGAGAAATGTAATTGATTGCATTCAAACTAAATTTTTGGGATAAACAAAATATTTTTCATTCAAAATTAAATTGTTTCAATGAAATAAATGTAAATAGAAGTTTCGAGTTCAGTTAAATTGTTTTTACTGTGCTTGAGAATCTAACCTGAACAAAAAGATACTCTGAGGAAAAAATCTAAATTTTAATAAATGTTTGTATGAATATAGGACTGGCCGAATGTTTACTAAATGTATGGTAAACATATATTTGTTTGATTCACAAAAACAATTAATTTGATTTAATTATCATTTTTATTTAGTAAATATTTATTTAATTAAATGTCAAATTAGTATAATTTAAACAAATATTTGATAACATCTATCACATTTTTCTCAATATAATAAGAAATTGAAATTAGAACGATAATATAAGATAGTGATAACAAAAAATATATAATAGCGAAAAGAGAGAGAGAGAATAAAACTGATAGGTGGTACAAAATAATAATAATAATAAAAAATCGGAGAACTAATAATGCTACGAGTAAAATAACTCTATAAAAAAATATGATAACAGTTTAATTATCGTTCACTTCTCTAATCTTACAACGTAACCGCAGGAGATTAAAAATTTTTTAGTTTTATCTATCCAAAAACACTCATTGAAAGAAATGCAACATCAATGTTGTCATTTTACAATCAACTGTAACTCTGTTATTTAACGCATACATTTAAATACGTCTAGCATGAGTTTGTAATGTAATTAATAATACAATAAATAAATAAAAATAAATGAATAATAAGCAATTAAATATAATAATAATAGTTTAACAAACATATATATACAATATATACAATCTTGGCAAAAAATATTAAGCCTTTAAATTTTTTTTATTTACCTACAATTCTTTTGTCTGCATTGTCACCTATTAGTTGCCGGCATTATACATAAGTTTAAAGGGTTCTTGAAATAAAAAATATTTTACAACAAATATCGTAAATTAATTTTTGAGCTAAAACTTTAAAATAATAACTAATAGGGTGCCTAATATTTTTGGCACAAGACTGTACATTTGTAAAATGATTTATTATTATGTTTATTATGTATTGATGTTATGTTATTTTAATTAGTGTTCACTGAATATATTTTCTCCGATATTACGTGTTTAGTTAATAATATAATGTTAATATATTTATTGTATAATGTTGTTTTTCTGGATCTTTGATATGATCTTTGATTTTCAGACTCTGAACATCGTGAAGCAGCAGGTTGCGCTTTACTGTAAGTGTTTTACTTTTCCTTAATTATTTCTTTATCACAATAATCAGTAATCCATTTTTTACTTACTGTCTTTAAATCGATTCAGGTAGATTAGCGCGAACTGATTAAGATTAATAAACATAATTCCGCGTCTTTCGTAACGAATGAAAGTCAGATTTGAAATCGATCAAGTCAGGCGAGATTAGTGCGGATTTGTTAACATTAATAACAATAATCTTGCGTCTTTCATAACGAATGAAAGTCGGCGTTCAATGAACAGCAATTTTGCGTAAGATTCGTCGGGATAAAAGGCTCGTTATAAACGATAAAGTCGACTCGTGGGAATTTATCGTTTATTTTTCACCGACAATGTCGCTTATCGATACACGCGCGTCTCGTACGCCTCGTACTTTAATCGCGCTAATCGACGACATTTTGCGACACCGGAAATACTCGGCAGCTTTTATCGCGCTTTTCCTGCAGAGTGGCAGCGATGCGAGTGTGTATGTGTGTGTGAAGAAGCGCGTCGTGTCTTATCGCGAATCATATTGAACGATGAACTAAAACAAACTCTCGAGTCATACACTTATCTTTTGTTGTAGTGCCATTCATGAAACTCGCAGTGAAGTTGAAGTAAACGATAATGAAAATTAAATAAAACGAAAGTATATACGTTTATATTTAGAAGTGATGAGGTTGTATTAAATTATTCATTCGGTTACTTATAAATATCATGGCTTTATATGTGTAAGGTTATAATACATCTCTCTCTTCTAAATATGATTCTGAAGTAAAGGAACATGTCATTTTTTTACCTCAAAAGTGATGTAACTAAAAAAATGAAGATTTTTTTAACAAAAGGGAACTATCTTTCAACTTGATAGAAAATTATTGACTAATCAAATAATATCGATAAAAAAAATTAAAAACATGCAATGATCAAATGTCATTTTTGTTATTTTCATTTTAGCCTTAAAAAACTATTTTTTTCTTAGTTGTGTCGATCTACGATAACGGTTATTTCTACACAATAACAAAATAATGATGCAAATCTGGAATATTTCATCAGAAGTGACATAACCAACATTTTATTTTATCAGCTAAAACTGCTGAATTTAAAATAAAACAATTTCTTCAAACTTCGTTCACCAAAACTGTCTTAACTCTAAATATTCTTATAAAAATTAATGTTTTTTTTCATCTAATTTAACAAACGTATTACCACAATATGTTTGAAATGATTTGGTAAAACATTATTCGATTTCTTTTGAAAATTTTCGAAAAAGCTGCTTTTTCTCGCCATTTAACGACGAAATAGTTAAATTCATTTGATGACGTTAAAGATTTATCAATTTTATTCGTAATGTTAAATGTATTATGTTCAACCTGTGATACGACTTCATATTTTTCTTTCGAATGTTTAATTATAATTAAACTAACACAAATGAATTGAAATATATAAAAATAAAATATCTAGCTCGAGATTGCTAAGCAAAATTAGTAGCAAAGTTAGAAAGATAAAAAAACACGAGCATTTTGTTTAGTTTATTGAGTTTTTGTTTAAAAATGCGCGAAGGTATATTAATATTATACAAAACAATAAAATTTGACATGCATTTGGGTTTTTGTAAACTGGGTTTTTCTGTGCCAATCCTGCTCTCGAGCGCGAAACGTGTTCTGTCGAGTAGCGAATTCCTTCCGTCTTGCGAATACTCATCGGCAAGAGGTTCGTTCTCGAGATCCGCAACGGTTCTGGCAAACGGGATAAGTCGACGAAGTGGAGCTTTCGGGATCAAAAAGTAGGCCAACGGAGCACGTGTATAACACATTCGAATTCGAGGTCGTTCATTACGTAACACGGATGTATTAGTTATTATTTACATGCTTCTGATACTGGACTTCTTAAAACTGATGTTTTTCAAGAAAATATACTGGAAGAAAAGTAACTAAATATACATTAAATATAATAATGTGTATAAACAGCATTCAGCAAATTTAATAAAGTTGGGGCACACATGCAAAAAATTCACTCAAATTTTAATAAATATTTATTTGAATAGTAATTCAATATTTACTATTTTATTTGATTCAAGTATTTTTTTATTGAGTAAATATTCATTTGTTACAAATAAATGTTTCGTTTGTACTATTTAAACAAATATTTATTATATTTAAAATAACCAGTAAATTTTGTTCAGTATATTCTGAATACGCCATGAAGTAATAAAGGATTAATTACCTGCCTTATTGATATTTTTCCGCATCGAAATAGCGCGCCGGGGCGGAGGTGGCGCAGTAATTTCGCATTTTCTCTGTCTCTTCGTCTCTCTTTTTGCCCGACGTCGAACTCGGTGCCCGCTCTAATGCTATTGTGTGCGAAGATAAAACTTAATAATCTGCAGCTGTATGACCCATCTCAGCGGCTCGCCGGGCTATTTGCGTACGGGCAATCTGCTGATTTATTCTTCGTTACGAGATAATCTCATTTCCGACGAAATGCTAGCGGCGCAATCTAATTACCGGCCGCCGCGTATTTCCTCCTCGGCCAACGACCGACCAATTAATTCGCTGTTCTCGAATTTGTGCTAATTTATCGGCTACATCGAAGCCCCGGATATTTGTCGTATTTAGCTTTAATTCTCTCCCCGAATGCTCAACATAGATTAAATTTCATTTCAATAACTCTTTTACGAGCTCTCTGTATTCTCCGCTGATTGTGTTACTCGAATGCAAATTGTTTCCTTGCAAGTTTATCCGTCTATAAATAAACTTGCGTTGCCTATCAATGGGAAAATTGATTATCGCATTAGATTGTTTGATTGGAAAAATTTCAAACGACACAATTGTCTCGTGAAGTTTTAGCCCGAATTGAATTTTTCATGTGTAAATAGTTCTAATTAATTCTTCGAGTATCAACCTTATAATTCTAACTTCTAGTGGAAAATATATAAAAGTCCATGTTGCCCATTCATGTAGAAATGTAGTTGTAGGATTAGTTCCATCGCCCTTACAGAAATCCAATTTAATACTGGCAGATAATGATTAATTATTTATTTATTTTTGATCGATCATTTATTACTGTATTATTTGGTTCGAATTGTTGTCTGACGCTTTTAATACACAAAAAGTAATTAATCACTATAGATATAAATAGAAAATAGACCGACGAGAATAAATCAATAGAGAGAAATAAATTTTATTTTCAATATATATCGTAATGACATTCACATGCAAATTTTTGCAAATATATTTTTCAATTTTATGAAATTATCTGAAATGCAATCTCAAACTGAAGTTGAAATATTAATATCTCAAATTAGATTGATCATCGATTTATTAATGATGCTGATAAACATCTTTTCGCAATAAAATTCTTTGCAAGCTTCTAAGATGCTTATTTTGCATCATTAATAAATTGACGATCAATGTAACTTGAGATATTAATATTTCACCCTCAGTTTGCGATGGCGTTTCAAGTCCGAATAGTCTATATAAAACTGAAAAATGTATTTGAAAAAAATTGCATTATTGTAATCAAAATACGAAAATGGAATTATTTCTCTTAATTAAATTAATTAAATTAATCTACTTTCTTTTATTGAATCTAATCGATATTCGCTTTGAAATTTCCTTAACTTATACATATATATATATATATATATGCACTCTGAAAAATAATACTAAATTTTAATATATGTTTGTTTGAACAGTTATAAATAAATATTTACTGAATGTAAACATATATTTATTTGACACATAAATCGTTAATTTGATTTAACTATCATTTTTATTGCATAAATATTTATTGTAAATAAATGTTTATTTAATACCATTCAAAGAAATGTATTAAGATTTAGTAAATTTTATTAAGTATATATATCTTCGCTTCAAGATAACCTAATTAAACGATTTTTTTTATTTTGAAGGTTAAAATATGAAGAATAAGATTACTTAAAATCATGTAAGGTTCTGAAAACATTTATTATAAACAATTTTTCAAAACGTAGTTGAAGAAAATATCTGGATCCACATTGAATCCGCACGAATATTGATTAAGGTTATAGTTTTAAAGGATTGGAAAAAAATCAATTTTTCCAATTTTTCCCCAGATTTTTTCGGTTTTTTTCCCAAGGGTAGAAAAATTCATTTTGGAAAAATTCACGCGTACTCGTAAAATCTATCACGTTTGCTTCTCGGTTCTCTTCGTAAAGAAAATAATTGCGTATAGGGTACACAGCGAGATAAGTTAACAGAAATTTTGAAATTGTATGAAAGATTGAGGTCGCATAATGTATTCAATAAAACATACCCTATTGCACCATTAATGTAAGAATTAAAAATATAGAGTCCAAACATCATGTTTATATGATAATAGTAGGTCTAGAAAATAATTTGGGTTTAAACTGAATTCGTAACAAAATATTTGAAAAAAAAAAACTACAAAGAGACACTTCAGGAGTTCATTGGACCGGAGTGTGACAAACTAGAATTAAAAATCTGTCTACTTAAGGTTTGCCATGTACTAAAGGAAGGTTAGATTAGGTTTTACTATAAAAATAGAAGGATAACTAAAAAATTTTAATAAAATAACGCTACATAATTTCATAGATCGCATTAATTTTATAAAGGAATTTATAAGTTATTTATTATGTCTTTTACATAGCAAAAACAGCAATTTTTCCAAAAAACCAATTTTTTCGGTTTTTTTCCAACAATTTGAAAAAAGCGGCTTTTTTAAAACTATAATTAAAGTTAAAGTTTTTTCTAAGAGCGATTATTTTCATCCTACTCGCATCGCGAGCAAAAGATTTCCCTTCAAATCGTGACCCATATGTTCTCGAAGATCTCGAGATCCGTTGCATTAGGAGTGCAACGGCCACAGAGGGATTTCGGCGTACAATCGATCGAGGTCGATCGGGGAGATCTAGATCGTCTTATTCAAACGGTACGCCCTTCTTCCCTCCAATAATAAACTTCAAACGGGAGTTGCCCTAAAAAAAAAGAAGATCCAGCAGCTCACTCGCGTTCATCGATTTCCTGCGTCCCTCGATCATTGTTCGCCAAGTTCGGGGGCCTTCTCCTCTTTGTATCCTTTGCACGGATCGTCGGGGGCCTCAGGGTTCGCGTATTGTGCGCGAGAATTTGTCTCTGTTACGAGATGCAAAGTAATCTACGGGTGTACGTTACCTTTCTTCGTGTCGCGTTACGCGTTTCCATACTGCGCGCGCGGCATAACGGGAAATGGTTTTTTTTCTAACTCGGATTCGACACCGCGAGAGAGCAAAACGAGACAATTAAGCGCTCACGTGTCGCAAAACCAAGATAGTAGCACGCTCTTTTTATTCAGGCTTTTTATTTCATATATACCTTTGAAAGTTTTACTCCTTTGTTATTCTTACACGGAAAGAACGGTTTTGCTGAAATGTCTAAAAATTTAACTAGGCATTGTCGGTACAGATCTGAAAATAATTTTGTTTGGACCAGCAAAAATAATCATGTAAGACACTTAAATTTAAACTGATTACTAAAATGTTAGAAAACTTTTCGTAGCGTTGCCATCAACACACACATTTAAGTGACCTACATAATTATATCTCGATAATCTGATAAAATTATTTTTAAATCTGTATCCAGCTAAATTTTTAGATACTTCAGCAAAATCGTTCTTTTCGTGTAGTAATATAATCATAATTTCCTTAACCCTTCATTATTCGCGTGAGTGTTTACATCTCAACCTTATGAATTCGCTAAATGTGTTCTCTAAATTCCTTGGAGTGGACTCTCACTTTAAAGCGTGATAATTGAGTCAGTCTTAAAAAAGATGTTATTTTCGATCTTAATGAGTTTTCTACCCAAGCTTTAAATTTTAATAAGCCGTAAGAAATTGTGCCTAATTACAATCAAATGTGAGAAGAATAATTGACTGTTGATCAATTTCTTAAGTATTGACTTATTGTAGAAAGTCTATAAGAGTGAGATTTCATTTTTCAGTGTGAGAGAATTTCTTTCTAAAAGTAGACAATATGAATGCTTTATTCGTATTATTATTACATTTAGCGCATTGTTTCACAATTAAAAAATTATTGCATTTATCTTAATCTAAACTAATCTAAAAATGTATAGAATATTATCAATCTTTATCTAATAAATCATCAAAGAGAACAAAGAAAGCAAAGAGAAAAATATGATGCTGTAAATTTCAAAAACGTCCCTTACGCAATTAAAAAAAATCAGGTTAATAATGTTTAATCAACATAATAATATTTGCGGACTGTAGTTTATTTACACGAGATAATTCCCAGATCATTGTTTGACACTTTTAACATTGAAGGTGACTCGATCATTGGTGATTAAAATTAAAAATGACGCGATTCTGAAGAAAGGTTTGCGGTTTGTTTTGCATCACTTTTTTTGCGCAATCATTGCTGAATCATCAGCGTTGTTTCGCGATAGATCGTCGTTCTTTGTTGCGAAATTCTCGATACGTATCGCATCGAGACAGCGCGGACGAAGATAACGATCGACAAACAGTGCACATATGATTGCATCGCTCGGCGATGCACGTTCTCGGTACAGTTGATGTTCCGCGCTATTTGCATATAAAAGAACGTCGTTGCGATTGCAGAACGTCGGACGAAAATAATCGACGTAAATCGGATCATCGGATTCCGTATCGATAAGTGTATCCATTATTAACCACACAACTCCTCCGCTTCATAATTAATCGGTTTATTTTCCTTTATGGAGAATAAGGATGATGAACTGCGCTGTGGAATTTTTATAAGACCACTACGCGTGCAAATTCTGATTGGCGTGAAGAAAAATACGATTGATTCAAAATTATGCATACTTTGAAAAGGAGAATTTATCGTTTTATGTATTTTATATTTTATTCATAAAGTATATTTGGAAACTTATTTATATGAAATCAGGATAATTAATCAGGATATTTTTATTTTTAGGGAGAATAAGAATGAAGAATTGTGTTGTAGAACTTTTATATTTATGATTTACATAAGTAGTCAACAATTAATCTAAAATTAGGCATATTTTTAAGAGGAGAATTTCTATGATATATAATAACTTTTCTCTTTACTTTCTACTTTATTCATGAAAATATATCTGAAAAATTAATGATATAAGATCGTAATGAGATTATAAGATTTTATACAAAAATAAAGAACAATGTCTAATTTAGGACAATAAATAATCAATAGATAAAACAAAAATAAAGAACAATGTCTAATTTAGGACAATAAATAATCAATAGATAAAACAATCATCTTTAGCCGCACATTCTTAAAGTTTCTACATTCTTAATTTCGTTTTTGTATTTGCGCATCAATTTTTATGCTTAACTCTTATATATGTCGTTATTAATTTGTTATTACTTAAAATTTCTACAAATTAAAAAAAAGCATAACAATTCGAACGAAAAGCGATAGAATTTAAACTAATCAGAAGGAATATATCAGGTTAAAAGCTATTCGGTGCATATTAATAAACGAAATTAAAATAAAAAATAGATTGCAAGATTCGATTACAAGGCTACATTTTTAACTGTTTCGAATAATCGAGCTTTCTAATAGCGAATTCGGTTGGATGCACTGATTCATATTAAAACTGTTGAATACTGATTTAATCTGAATGTAAAAGTGAACTGTAAATATTTTGAATTATGTATAAAATACATATTTATGTTATTTAATTTATGTTGCGCTCAACAGCATCGTAAAATATTGAGGATTTCACGGTTTAATTCGTTTTTATATTTATATTAAACACACACACATCTTCACGTCAGTTTGTGTATGACGGCTTTTATATATTATACATTAGAATCGAATTGCTGTTATACAGGGTGTAACCGAAATAACGCCCACTAAGCATATAGTGCTATTCCTAATAAAAAAACTGAGACGAAAAGTCCTCTATCATTTTGCAATTATCGCAATATTTTTTTTTAATTAGCCAATGAGCAAAATGTCTAAAATCGACGTATAAGACAGCTTTAAGATACCTTTAAGCGTTCTTTAAGAAAAATCTTTAAAATATTTCACACGAAAAGATATCTCAAAATTGTCTTATACATCGATTTTATCCGTTTATTCGTCAATATTTAGAAATTAATATCTCGTTAACTATTACCAAAATTTCAAAATGGTAGAGGACTTTTCGACTTAGTTTTTTATTAGAAATAGCACTGTATGATTAGTGGGCGTTATTTCAGTTACACCCTGTATACCAAAGAATAAGTTTTTATATTCTGATTTCTTAGTTCTATGTATAATTTACAATATTAATAAACTCGTACATTGTGAACATGCGATGTATCTACGTAAATCATAGACATATAAGATAGACCCAGCATTAGCTATACTACTCACGAATTCTACCTTCCTCACTGATGAAATTAGGCTCATTCGATGCGTTTTTGCACGAAATGAACGAATGTGGCAAAAGAGAGACGGAGGACGCTGTGGGACGGAATTTTTCGTTCATTATCCATCGGCAAAATTACCTCACGATTATCGCGCGGTCGATTTGACACCCTCGTTCGCCATTAGCGGTTCGTAAGAACCCGAGACGCGCCGTAGAAAGTGAGGGGAATAGGTCGGACGCGGGGGCGGGCGATTTCCGATGGTAAATTGTTGCACGATGAACAGAAGGATGCGCAAATCCATCCGCGGGGAAAGGGGCGGTGGGAAAGGGGATGCGAGAAGAAGAGGAAGCGATCGTAAGGCCGTGGCGACGAGAACGCGACGTAAGGCTGCGGCGCCGTAAGTGTGTCGTGGTGAAGCGGTACACGCGACGGATCCTCTGTCATAATATGTAGTTTCACAATGGCGGCTATCGAGGGCAGAACACCGTTAGCTCCTTCGTTGCTCGCTGGTACCGTGTTACCCAGAGAGGAGGCGGCCCGCGGCGACCGCGTCTCGTCGTCTCTCCAGCAAGAAATCGCCTCGCCTCCCGTCCTCCCTCTCGTCTCGCCCGTCACCGTGCTCTTCTCCCATCGTCACGTGCATCCCCGATCGTGCGCACGTTACCGGTAACAGCGATGGATTCGGTTACCCTAGAACTAGAACGGCCAGGAATTGCCCCGCGGACTTGGGAACAGAAAGACAGATGCTCTTCGTCTGCCAGTCAAGCGGACTGACATTGCTTATCGTAGCTTTTCGAGGGTCGCTGTACTTCGAGGCTGTCTCACGGAAAGATAATAAACTGCTTTCTTGAAATGTTATAAAACGATGTTGAATCCTTTACATTATACAGGGTGTATTTAAAGTAACGTACACTAATCATACAGTACTATTCCTAATAAAAAACTGAGTCGAAAAGTC
Source organism: Mycetomoellerius zeteki (assembly GCF_001594055.1). NCBI lineage: Eukaryota > Metazoa > Arthropoda > Insecta > Hymenoptera > Formicidae > Mycetomoellerius > Mycetomoellerius zeteki. Next base: position 362,288 of record NW_017255923.1, read on the forward strand.
CTGTAGTATTTTGCAATTTTCGCAATAGTTAACAAGATATTAATTACTAAAAATCGCTGAATATTGGCATAAAGAATGACTATAAAAATTACAGTTAAATTATAATAACTGTAACTATTTTTTTTTCTTCCAGTACAAAAAATAAAATCTTGACTGTTTTATTATCTATTAATACATCGTCTTACAAAAAAGTCTTTCAAAATTAATAATTTTTTAAAGAAATGTATAAATTGAGGTATCAAGAAGGCTTATTGAAATTTCTGGCGTCTGCCAAAGGATTAATATATTAAAATGATTTTGTGACAGGTCTCTCAAAATTTTATCATTCATCTTTTAAATTGAACATTTCAATCTTGGAAATGTTTCTTACACTTGACATTTTATTAAATTAAAAGGGATTAGTCTCATTCTCTTTACGACAGAAATATAAATACGAAAGGAATAACGAGGAGCGGATGAAACGCGGTCGGGTGCTTATCGGTTGTCTTCCAACGCAACGCGTAAGGTTAACGACACGCATAACGCGTTATATGGGAGGCCGCTGCAGCCCGAGCGCGCAGCATCCAGGATGTCCGCAGCGCGCGATAGGAACGTCGCGGGCTGCAGTATCCTGGGCCGTCTGGCTGCGGCGGAGTGTGTTGCGTCCCCATATCAACGAGTCTGTGTCCCTTTTTCTCGGAAACTCTAATCGCGATAGCCCCTCGACGAGTCGCTCTAATCAAGCTCCGCAACTCGCGCGATCTTCCTCGTTGATGTAACAACTCTTGCCTCGAATATTTCCCGTTTGCAGCTTCGCTTTCGCGCGATTACCTCTTCGATTTCCGCATTTGTGACATATCGGCGACGAATTATCGATGATTTATACGATACGCTCGCACAATTTTATTGTCAGGAACAACTAAAAATGTAGCTTTATAATCAAATGTTATCCGTTGATTTAGCTTGTTTATTTAGTCTATTTTCTTCGTTTTGTTTTTCAGTTTAATTTGGTTTATATTAATTTGCCAAATGTCAGCTTCGCCGGGTTTCCCTTCTATTTAGCTTAATCCTTTGCAGCTGACGGTGAGTTTATTGGACATTTAATTATAAATTTCTTTGTTAAAAATATCAAACAATTCAATTTTTGTCACATCTGAAATTTTTTTAATTATTAAAATCTGTTTGATATTTATTCTTTTCTGTACGAGTTATGTCATTTCGTTTGTATCATTTAGTCTTCATTTGTACTAAATATATTTAATAATAATTCTTTTTTACACGAGTCATTTTGATTCATCGAAATTAATTAGTGTCTTGTTGATTAACGTAAATTAAACGGATTTTACAGACCCAACGTCAATACTGTACAGTAATCTGCTACAGATTTTGACGTCAATTCCGGAGGATTAAATTTTGTCGCTTTATATCTAAATGATTGTATATTGCTCCTTTTTTTAAATGAAAATTTATAAATAGAAATGTGTAAAAATTTGACTAGCTTTGTTTCTTACTTTTGTCGTGACTTTGTCATCCAAGGAACACACAAAAGTCAACAAGAAATCGAAATGATTTTATTTTGATTCTTAACGTCAATAAACTGTCAAATTTCGTAACAAAGAATCATCATTTTGGCTTTCACGCCAAGTCAGGAAAAGGTCAAAATGAATTTATTTTGACCTTTTCCTGACTTGGCGTGTTTCTTGGGAGAGAAGTAGTTTCACATTTTCGTCAAAATGAAATTCCTCCCTCATTCGAAAGTCTCCAAATTAACGGATAAGTCAAATCTCTGCCGGCGACTCGCGTTGTTCATCTACGAGGATCAGGAGACAGTTCTAGCGATATCGCAGTCAGGTTTTTTTTCTATCCCTCATCGTTCCACGGTTCGCGCTAAAACTGGAATCGAGCCGGGGAAAAAAAGAACGGCGCGATAAGTGAGTTTCACGTGCATCCTTGTCGTGCATCGCTTCGTTTTCGAAGGCTGTGCGCGCCGCTCACGAGGCTTATGCACGAGAGCTCGGCAGCACCGGTGTCTATTTCTGTCCCGACACCCTCTTTCCTGTGCTCGCCTCTCTCCCTTCCTATCCCTGCTGCCG
>NW_017255923.1:364423-419976 GCF_001594055.1 Mycetomoellerius zeteki
CCGCGTCCTGCGGCCCTGCCAGGGTGCCGTCTCCCTTCTTCCGTTTTGCCCGCTTCTCTCCGCCCGGTTATGTCTTGCCTGCTGTCGCTTGCGTCATCACCAACGCCCCGCCATAACCTTCCTCAAACGTTAAAAAAGATTCAGCTGTTTTGCAAGGAAATTGCATTCGATGATTCGGGGAACGGTAATTTCGCATCGGCCGAAATTACATTATCATAATTGGAATTCTGTGAAAATCGCACTTATCTCTCATTTATAGTTTCCTCGTTTTCGTTCATCTCTTCCGTCGTATTCCCGAATATAAGTATACGCGAGTCTTGTCAGCTGACGCGATTTCGTGATGCAATGGGACAACTTATCGCGTCCACGTAATTCGGTCGGAGAACGCATGTTCTCCGTATTGTTTGCCGGGGGGATGGATAGCACAGATAACGCGATCGATAGAGCTAAAAGTGCACGCAGTGAGTCATGACGGCCGTCGGAACTTACGTGTGCGTCGCGTCGAAACTTTGCCGCTACGAATGTTACAAAGGGAACACTTCGCGTTAGAAAGCGAGTTTTTCCTTAAGGGGATGCTGGAGTGACCAAATTATCACATTACAGTCGTATAAAAATCTTCGAACTGACTGAACGGAATGAAAAAATCCTTTTATAGGGTTAAAGTAGACGCAAAATTAGAAGTAGACGAAAAATTTTTTAACATGCTTTCGATTTTAATATAAAATCCACTGCACCACCTTTTAATTTTGCGTCCACTTTAATCCTGTAAAACGATTTTTATTCCGTTCAGTCAATTCGAAGATTTTTATACGACCGTAATGTGATAATTTAGTCACTCCAGCATCCCCTTAACTCGCAACGTTACAGGTTCTAGCGACCCTGCGACATTTTCCTAATTTTTAAATAGTAATCATTTGAAATAATTATATATTGTACGATCTTATTTTTCACAATTTGGTTTTATTCATATAGGGTTATTATTTTACTATATGCTACTTTTAAGTATAGCGATTCTTAATAAAAATAAAATTAATAATAAGAAACTTTAGTGGGTCTCATGGAAACTATATGTTTCTTCCCAGACGGCACACTTTATCCGAGAGACGTCCTGAAAATGTCCATAGGACATTTAGAAGACCAAAGGATGTCCTGGAAACGTCCTTAAAACGTTCAAGGATATAGGATATCCTGGGAACGTTATTAGAATGTTCCTGGATATACAGAAGTTCTGGGAACGTCCTTAGAATATTTAGAGGATATAAGGACATTCAAAGGAAATAAAAACGTTGAAAAATTCAGACAATGTAGGACGTCCTGGAAATGTCCTTAAGACAATCAGGGGATATGGGTAACATTCTTAGAATGTTCATATAGGGACATCCTCTGGATGTTTTAGGACTTTCTTTGGAGGTCTGTACTGTACGAATATAGCATCACAAAAAATAGGTACGTGTTCCTGTTACGGATTAACGATTCGATTTTTGTTACCGCGTATAATGGCACGCCGAGAATGGTAGATATGCATTTCACCACGATGCACGTCGATACGATTTTTGCGATAATTATTGTTCGTCGTCGACTTCCGTGCAGCACGCGTTTCCGTGTTTTACGAGGCGCTATAAATCACTCGTATTTCGCGTGTTTTATGAACGTCTATAAATTTGTCCTGGTAATCGTTACAAGCGAACAATTCTTGCGCGGGTACGTCGCCCCGGTCGCGCTGTCAATGTAAATGATTTCAGCCTCGTCCCCGCCGATTATTGTTTCGTTGCGCGATCGCAACGAGCGAAATGCCGCGCGCGATAAATTACGCACCGGTGACGTAACAATACGCAATGCGCGCCGCTCGTTAAAATGCTTTCGCGGAGCCGCGCGATTGATTGAACGACTGTGAGCGAATAAATCTTCCTCTGAAAATATTCAATCGCGTAATCCGACCAGATTATTAATTTTATCGCGCAAATTTACGGCTAAATTGAAATCCGTAATGACGATACGAAAAGCTCTCGCGATTAGCTGTATCCATCGTGGATATATTTACATGGGATTGAATAATGTATGAAATCGAAAATAGAGCGCGAAATTTTTTCGTTCGTAATATTTGGGTGCTGTTCACTTATGCTCGTTTCTGCAACGTTTTCCAACGTAGATTAACTTTAATCTCGGTTCAACTTGCTCTTCATTCTTTTTTAATTTTTAAAACTAGAAAAAGATGAAGAGTTAGTTAAACCAAGATTAAAATTAAACTACAATGGTAGAAATCGAGGTAGAAACGGACATTAATGCTACAACTGCTTCCAAGCTTTTGATTGACCATCGTGACAATCAGAAGAAATTGACAATCAGAAGAAAGAATTTTACTAATTGACCAATCGTAAGATGCTTCAAAGCGTTTACAGCGTTAAGTGGACCATAGTTTTTTAATATTTTCGAGTGGGCTTGAACCGATCTAGGATTAATGACATCATACACTGGTAATCATTGAATGAAATGTGAGATTCCTAACCTAGCTAGCCTTGTTTTAGTGCTTAAATTCAATGATTATAGTATTGGAAGATTGAAATTAACGTGAAAATATCAATATCTTAATTATTTAATGCTCAAACCTTCTTTCTTTTTTGGTTGAACTTCACTGATTATCCAGTCCCAAGTATGCCACTGGGTAATCAGTGACTATCCACTGATTCAGATCTAGAAAGTATGTTCTGCTATTGGTTGGCGTTATTATATCAATAGTAGAACACGCAACTTCATATGGTGGTATTCGCAGTCGATTCTTATATTTGAGACTGTCTTAAGTACAGTCTTAACTCATGGTTATACATACTTTTTTTTTCTTGATATGACACCCTGAGACTCCATGTATATTTGTTACTGTAACTTCCGTAAAAATGGATATATTTCAATTAATTTTTTTTTCAATTGATGGAGAATTAATTAAGAAATAAGTACATAATGTGTAAAAGTGGATAGAATTAAGGAGCTTCGAGATATATAGATTAAAAAAAAAAGATAAGTTCAGAAACACGAAAAGATCTCGATTTAGTAAATTGCACTGGGGTTTCTGGGATGATTCTGAGTGTGTACAGCTAGAGCTAAGATGTCATAAGCCAATCAGAAGGCCGTATTAGCATCTTAAGACATTACTTAAGACGGTCTTAAAGAACGGACTATGAATATCTTCAATTCAACCCAAATCGGTTCAAATACACCGCAGTCGAAAATGCTATTTGTTGCAAACAGAAATGCATGTTTTGTGACATCACCGCGAGATTAAAGTCCAAGTGTCCGTTGATATCCTGGACGGGACAAAGCGGACTCATGTAGGTGCGCGCGATTAGTAACGCGAGCATAAAATTGCATTACATAAGCCACGGCTTATGACACCTCTGGTTAAGCGCCCTGGCCGTCGCGGACCCCTGGCCTCAGCACGGGAATCACGTTGACACGACTCACGCTCGCGTATAATCATATACTCCCAGGATAATAGCGCGGAATGGGTGTGTTAGGTATTCCTGTTATTCTTCCACATCGCTCGTTTCACGACGCAACAATGGCGCCCGCCTGCATCTATTCTCGTCCATGGAAGAATGGCGTCTGCATACGATAATATAATAATGCCGCCCTCTGGCCTCCCCTCCCACCCCTGCAAGTTCAATTATCGAGAAATCGAGCGATGTAAGGGTTAATCAACCCCTGTATTATGACGCACAACAGTCGGCTCTCCAGAGTTTCTCGCAATGTCTATAGATTATATTTTCCAGAAAACATTAATTTTTTCTTTCATCTTGTTGTTAATTCTTTCGGAAAATCCTAAATCTAGAAATGTCTAGGTTGATTGAACATCTAGAGTCAATTAACCCTTTACTTACTCTCTAAATCTGAATCAGTGGATAATCACTGATATCAGTGCCAAATATACCCCTGGTAATCAATGAATTAAATGTGAGATTCTCCTAACCTAGCTAATCTTTGTTATGTGATCTAACTAACTTTGTTTTAGTGCTTAAATTCAATGAATATGGTATTGGAAGATTGAAATTAACGTGCAAATATCAGTATTTTAATTATACGATGCTCAAACGTTCTTTCTTTTTTAGTTGAACTTCACTGATTATCAGTGCCAAGTATGTCACTGCGTAATTAGTGACTATCCACTGATTCAGATTTAGAGAGTATATATATTTATATATTTATTTTATATGTATAACATGCATTAAATTTTGTATATTTTTCAATATTCCTTACTAATTATTTCTATTTTTCCTTCTATGATCTAGCTTTGCTTTAATTTTAATTTTATTTTATATTAATTTTTGGGTTTAAATTTAGAATTTTATTGCACATCAATAAAGTTATTGTTATTATTCAAGCTTGATAGATTTCCAAGAGTTTCTCGAATAATCTGAATTAAGTTTCTCGAGAAAAATGTTTTCTTTGTTTTAATTTTTCCACGAAATGTTAAGAAAAAAGTTTTAAAAATATTCAGGTTTAAAACTCGCGACGTGTATTTACTGAACGGATGATTTTTGACGACAACGCACACTGTGCTATGTTATAACACGGTTTTTGTGCTGTCTCGTAATCGGGGGATTATTATCTTGGGGACTGTATCGGGGGCTCGACACGCGATCACGAAATGCGAAATTGTATGCGACGAGAAAGTCGGCGGCAGCCCTTGAATGAGTAGTCGATAACGATCAACGACATTCGAAAGATAAAGACCGTAGTGTTGGAAAAAACTTTTCGACCCGAATCACGAATCACGAAACTGCGCTTTTTTACGCTTTAAATTCTTCTTTATATAATATATCTCGATTGTTTAAAAATATCAGCGGCCCGAAACAGCTATATATTCCAACAGTTCTGACTTAATCGAGATTAATTCTTTTCCGCTTTCTGACGAAGGCAAGAATAATTAGCCCTCCCTCGCAGATGCTCGAAAACTGTAGTCCCCTCGTACGTATGGCATTTCGCTTCTCATTAGTTATTCTCGTCCTGTCAACATCGCTCACCCCTGTTTTAGTGTGAAATTATGGCCGGGGGTCGGCTAACTTTCCGACGATTCTAGACTTCGGTTAGTATCGTTTTTCGTGACACGAAAAGCAGCGATTTTATTTTTAACTCATTGATAACCGTAATAATCTGCGTTTTATCTTCGTTTCCTGAAATTAATATTGATCTTACAGATCGTGGATCTTCACTTTATCGAGTTTGACCTTTAATTAGTTTTAATTACTTTTACAAATACTTTACAAAAATTATTAAGTGATACTTATATTGTATATGTATACCTTAGAATGCCTTTAGAAAGTATTTATAAGGTTGTGCATTAAAAAAATTATATAAAAAAATTATATAAATGTTATAACTAATTACTTCTAGTATTTCAAAGAAATTACAAAAGATATGATATTAAGAATATATACAATATTTATAATACAAAATAACACATTTTATATAAATATATGAACAAATAATATAAAAATAATGTATAATATTTTAAAACGTAAATTTTAAGATTTAAATGAATAAAATACATGTTAATTTAATATATTATAAATGTTAATTTTATTGAAAAATTGCTTCTACATTTTGCTTTCAAATTATGTCATACATTATTTTACATAATATTTATGTTTTTTCTGTCATGCACAAAAATTTAAGTAAACCGTATGGAACACGTAAAATGAGTTGAATTTAATATAAATTTTCCAACTGTGTAAGTATTCTGATAGCGTAACAAAATTATTTTCAGATTTGCATCTTTAAAAATTTTGAGATATTTTAATAAAACCTTTCCGTACATAATATTAGCTGATATTAATTTTTTGGCTGATTTTTTGGCCGACCCTTTTAGCTGATATTGTAGGCGACATCCTCAACCGACTTGGAGTTACTTACGAAAGGAAAAAAACATAAGATGCGATCGCGGAGACACGTAGAAGTTTCAAGTACGTGTAACGTGGCACTCGTCGTTCCGCTTTCTTACTCTTCCGGAGCATTCCCGCCACCAGTTTCGCAGCTGCAATTTCTAGAGCAATGCCGGTCGATGGGGAAATGCTAACGCGTTCGTGAACTATCGCAAGTTTCTCCTGACGCATTTATGTACATCATAAGAAACTAACTTGAAAACTCATCCATTGATCTCCGCTGCACGCACGATAACTTACGTAATTAGGATCGAAGGGGTGAATCGCGGCCCTAACTGATCACCAGGAAGCGTACGGCGCGATGTTGATTTATTATCACGAAGCTAGGCGCGGAGAAATTATTTGCGCTTTGAACAAGAGACAAAAATGCTCTTGTTCCGACAAGCACCAGTCGATGATAGTTATCTTATACTAACGAGTTATCTAATGAAAGTATCGTGTATTTTCATCGTCCCGTCGCGACCGTCGCGATGTGTCGAAAATTGCAAGTCGTGCTGGAACTGTTAGCGACATTGTCTCGCGCGCAGGTAATCGGAGAAAGTCGTTGACCCCATTAGGACCCGCGCGACGTGTCGGCCAGTGTGCACTTGCGACAGGAAGATCCTGAATCGACAGATTTTCCGCCGAATTGGCGGAAGTGATGTCGAAAACAGCGGAGCGTCGTTCGTTGACCCGGACTCGTCGGATCTCCGAAATCACGAGCGATACGTGACAGTATGTAGTTTTTTAATCCGACCCTCTCGCCCCATGAGTCACAACTATACATTCTATACAACTATAAATTCAGTCTCTTCCCCGTCCCTTTCGAAAAAAGATACAGGGTGTTTGGTAACAGGTGGGAGAAAATTTTGAGGAGTCATTTTAGATGATAAAATGAAAATTATAAGAATAATAAAATTGTGATTAAGACTTTGTTTTTTAAGTCTTTTATAAGTGTTTTTTTTTTAATTAGTGTTTTAAAGAGCTATGAACCAGATAAAGTGAATTAAGAATTAAAATTAAAAATTAAAAATATATTTACATATAATTACAAGTGAAAAGCGTTACTAACGTTTCGAGCCACCTTTGGGTCGGTTTGACATTATCAATGTTAAACATGATTAGATATAAACATAATTATTGACGGTTACAGTAAACAAAAGAAACAAATTTTATATTCGATGTAATGAAACGAAGAAATATCTTGAGTCCAAACGGTTGCCTTTTTTTATAAAAATTGGAATGCTTAACAAATATAAGTGATCAGCCGTAAAAGTTGCCATTATGATTAGAATATTATAAAATTGTTGTAAAATTGTTATTTTTTTAATATTCATGTGAAAATTACTTAAGGCACGTAAATGTTTAAACACTTTTAATTAAAAAACGAAGCAACCAAAATTTTGTTATTCTTGGATTTAATTTTATAATATTCTTCAAAAGAAAACAAATTCTTATTTTGAGTATATAATAATGAGTGTTTCTAAAGCTTGTAAAATGAGTATGTATTTTAAGTATAATCAAAAATATTATTCAAAAAATTAAAAATTAAAATTGTATATAGGCTACGAGCAAACGCTGGATGTCAAGTGCTAAATTAAATTTTAATATTTAAACATAGTTAAAAATATACAATAAACATACGTTTCAACCTTCGTTAGATCATCCTCAGTGTAACAGTATTAGTTAATATTATAATAATAAAATTCGCAACGCAGTCGGTTAACAATTTAAATTATAAAAATTCCAATTCACTCTTATATTCGTTTCATACACTGAAAAAAAAGATTGACTGCTGCAACAAATTAGATGGTTAAATATGGCATAGCATTTTTAATTGGCTGCAGCAGCCAATTTTTGATTGCGTTAGCCTATCCGCAATGTCAATATGGGATTTCGATAGGCTAACACAACCAAAAATTGGCTGCTGCAACCAATTAAAAATGCTATGCCATATTTAACCATCTAATTTGCTGCAGCAGCCAATCTTTTTTTTCATCCGTATTACATATATCTTAAGACTATTATCAAGAAAATATACTTCGTTGAATAAAACCGTTATTTAAAAAGAAGAAAGTAAATCGAGCAATCATTTTTCTTAGCAATAGAATGATATTTTTCTATGTGTAACCTATATTTTCTCATCATTATAAGACGTAAACTACACTCATATCATATTTATATTTGCGATCGCAACGAAACTCGGATAAATGCTTTTTAAATTCGCGAACTCGAGCTGTAATCTCTAATAATAACTGTTAGAGACACGCGTTGCATTTCCGCGGTATCTTATAATATATAAAGCTGTGTTACACGCCGAAAGTTCAAATTACGCGTGCGTAGACAAGAAGAAGTGGGAAAAGCGTGAAATTACGTCAGGAAACGAGACCGGGTGCAACTCGCTCCTGGGCCCTTGTAACATGGGTGCCGTGATGTCCGTTATCCTCCCACCATCCTCTCCCCTCTTCCCCCTCTCCACGTTACGGAACGTTAAGCAGTTATGAAATACGCTTATAAGGGAGCGAGTTGCTTTCTCGCACGCTCTCGTCCCGTTTCCGAAGAAAGTTTCTACGGCAAGTGCATTCGTACATTTGAAAGTCTCCTCTCCAATCGGTCGGCGCTATTCGCTCTTCCCCGCGGTGCAATTCTATTCAGCTCGCGATATACGAGATCGAGCGAGCGGATTAATCTGCGTGATAAGTCGAGAAAATCGACGGATTCGCTTCTTGATCGCAGATACGCGACTCAGGTTTCTAAATTAACGAATGAGATTTGTAACTCGAATGAACTTTTTCCCGGAATGATAAGCAGGAAAATATATTTAATTGAATACTATTCGATTGACTTCTTAATTCTGAAATAAAAAGACTTAAGTAAATAATTCGTGGAACGTCGTGCTGCAGAATGTCCTAATTAACATGGTATTATTTAATCTAAATATACAGTTGCCATAAAGTTTTCAGCTAATAAGTAATTTATTTTATTATTCAGATAATGAATCTTTATAGATAAAGATCTGCTATATAAATACTCGATGTATTTATTAGTATTTAAATTAAATCGGAATTCTTAAGTTGATTATAACAAGCCTTTGTAGAAATTTGTACACTGATAAGATACCAAATCTTAATAAATAGTTCTGAATAGTTTGAATAGTTCTGAGTAAATACTTTCTAAATGTAAACGTATTTATTTGATACAAAATTGTTAGCTTGATTTAACTATTATTTTTTATTGAATAAATATTTACTGTAACTAAACGTTTACTTAGTATAATTATTCAAAGAAATATTATTAAGATTTAGTAAATTTTTTTTTAGTATATACTTTTTTAAAGTATTCAATTATTATCTAGTATTACTGCGTTCTCGTTAATTATAAAAATATTGTGTCGAAAATGGACAAGAAATGTGAAAACGACGTAGGTAATTCAAGTTAAATTTGATCGCAGCCAAATCATCTAATTTCCACATAATTTATTTGATCACGTTGTAAGTAATTACGTGGAAATGCGCCTCGAGAATTCTGAGAGAAAATTGCAGGGTGCATGACAGCCCACGCGTGTTCATCCGTTTCGTATACGTGGAGACGTGTGTCGTTCACCGCTGAGAAAGAGAAACCGCTCGAGCGGTGCATTTCTTATTACACGAGCATAGCGTCGCCGTATATACCGATCGGTCAGGACATTGGCCTTCCACAACGCGCGGTCCCCGACTCGACTTTTATGTAACTCATTCCGCGCCAAAGCGAAACGCGCGCTAATCGGCCTGGCTTTCACGAGCGATCGCTCACGAGATCGCGCGTATCTGCGCGTATTAACGTATATTGCGAATCAATTAGGTGTATTTAGTATGACGGGCGTGTATGCGTTAATATAGTGGCGGTCAAACAAGCGGAACGCTATTCTGAACGTGGGATAGTGACCGACGAATGCAGTCGCGTTTGTCGATGCAGTTAGTTAAATTAACGTTATTTTCGTTCTAAACAATCTTTTTTTCAATTCCTGGACCTGTATTCTGTAATTCGTTACGACGGTAACGGCATCGTTACATTGTCGTTACGCAGATATTTTATATGGTGAAAGAGCTACGCAACTACAATGTCATAATGAGTTACAGAATGCAAATCCTGGTCGCGACTCGATTGGCTGATCACGTAACAATGTGTGAGAATTTGAGGTAGAAATCAGATTTTTTGGAACCCAATGGTATATATTACACTGAGAGAAAAGTGTATTTAGTATTTAGTATTTGTGACTATAATTGCATGGTAAAACACGGATTAAATTTATATCAATTCTTTTATTTTCTTTACTCAACATGTATTATTCTAATTAAAAAAACATCTAATCACAACCCATTTCGTGGTTGAATTGGTTAGTTTCAAAGTAAATAACATTCATATCAACGCAGTAAACAATAAACTAAATACAGCCAAGTTAAAACATTTTTTTAGTTAAACTGTTTAACTCTTAATTAAGATTTAATAACTAATTGTTTAGTTAAATATTGAGTGTAACCAATGCTAACCTATAGATGTTAAATTATACTCAATTCGAGTTAGTTTTTATTATTTATATAGGTTGTCTGACTTCCATCTGGATAACATATGTTATATTGTATATCTTGTACTTATTTTAATAACGGGAAATTTTTACGTGTGTCTTGTAATCGTATCTTTTATAATTTGACTTACTACGCTCTGATAACTGATTTGTGATCTATGGAGAAGGAGGTTAGTTACTTGGATAAGCAGCGAAGAGATAAAAATTGGGCAATTCCCAACCAGACAGTAGGGAGACACTCATTCTCGGTCTCACATAGGACATAATTCCAACATCTTTCAATTATTGTCAATACATCTACGATAATGACTTTGCTGAAGATGGTTTGAAAGAAACCAAAACGTCTAAATAAGCTGGTATCGACAGTCACTGTACATTTTTAATATATATATTATGCAGGGTTGGGTAAGTTATGGTTTTTTTTAACTGAATAAAGTTAAAGTTAATGGCTTTACAAAATTAATAAAGTTAAGTTAAAAGTTGAAGGAATAAAAAAATAACTTAACAAAAGTTAAGTTAATATTGAATTAACTTAAGTTAAAACAAATTTGTTTTGAAAAAAATTATTTTTGAGGTCAAAATGTCCTAATTTTTCTTAAAATGAGATTAAATAACAACTACAATATAGATTATTAAGTAAATTGAGTTTTTAATTTTTTTATTCACATATGATATAACATAACTTTTTAGGTTTTTACTTTTTAATAAGCCTTAAGCCATAAAAAATGGACCAATTACAGTAAAATATTCTCCTCGCATTCGACTGTAATTGGTCAATTTCTTATGATTTAAAACACCTATTGCAGATCCGGACTAAGGCTTATGGCATAAGGCATAAGCCAATCAGAGGGCTGTATTAGCATCTTAAGAAATTACTTAAGATGGTCTTAAAATATGAACGGATTACGAATATACGCCCTTAGTCTTATTATATTTTATTATTTTTCTAAGGCATTTAAAAGAGATAAAAAAAATTTTTAACTTAAAAGTAACTTAATTAAAATTTAATGCATTTAAAATTAACTAAGTTAAAGTAAAAGTTATTAACTTTTTAACTTTTTTTTTAACTTTTAACGTTTTAACTAGTTACTACCCAATACTGATATTATGTGAATATTATTAGACTATTGTATAAATTGCTCACCAATTACCACGCTGTGTAACGCTCTCATTGTTCGTACATTATATTATTGTTTTTTAATTTCGAGAGCTCGATTAGTATTTTATTTTGATTTATGTAGATCACTATTGCTTTTACTCAACATGTTGATTTAATTAAAATATTATAGAACTATAAAAATATATATAATAATTATTATTAATATTGTAGCAGTAATAACTATAAAAATGGAGCTCTTAACCCTCATAATTATTTTACTATGTAGTTATAGTCATAACATATTTAATACTTTTCTCTTCGTGTGAATTCATAAGCAACCGATTTTTGTCGTTCCGGCAATCTCGGTCCAAGTTCGTCTAAAAATCGTGCAATACGTTATCTCCTTTAAATTATCAAATAATAAGGTTAATTTACAGATCCCGGATGTCTTGGTACTCGCAAACGGGCATCGTACGGTATCGCGGATGGTTATAGAGCGGAGCTCTTTCCGACTTACTCGAGCGGATTACGCATCGTGCAATCGTAAGAACAAGCGCCGGCATTACACGCTATTACACGCAGTAGCGCTTTGCTAACTTTATAAAACGGATGCGCGTTGCGCGCAAACTTGCATGCACTGCGCTCGTATGCGCGGTCAAGCGAACATGACATCGTATTTCATATTATACATTTGTAGCCATGCTACATGTTTGTATAGTTATATGCATGCTATATTACGCATATGGGGTGTCCTTCTCTTTATTTTTTCATGCACCTCGTGCGAGCTTTATGCGATCAATAATAATACGATCAGTAACACTGGCAGTATTGTGTATAACTAATACTGTATTATAACTATAGTTTTAAAGGATCGGAAAAAACTCAATTTTTCCAATTTTTCCGCAGATTTTTTCGGTTTTTTTTTCCAAGGATAGAAAAATTCATTTTGGAAAAATTCACGCGTACTTGTAAAACCTACGATGTTTGCTTCTCGGTTCTTTTCGAAAAAATAAACTACAAAGAGACACTTCAGGAGTTCATTAGACCGGAGTGTGACAAACTAGAGTTAAAAATCTGTCTACTTAAGCTTTGTCATGTACTAAAGGAAAAGGTTAGATTAGATTTTATAAAAATAGAAGGATAACTAAAAAATGTTAAGAAAAATAACGCTACATAATTTCATAGATCGCATTAATTTTATAAAGGAATTTATGTTACTTATTATGTCTTTTACATAGTAAAAACAGCAATTTTTCTAAAAAACCAATTTTTCGGAAAAAAACCGAAATTTTTCCGGTTTTTTTTCCAGCAATTTGAAAAAAGCGGCTTTTTTAAAATTATAATTATAACAGTATTATATATGTACGGTGACCATACGTCCTTTATTGTAAAGGACAGTCCTTTATTTTAGGTAGCTGTCCTTTAGATTTATTTGTTTCTTCAAAATTCAATATTGTCCTTTACTGTTCTTTATTTTGACATTATGGGAAATTCGTTTCTAACTAGCGTTTCAATGTCTATAATATTATATCAATGAGCAAATTTTAACGGAAAATATCTTACAGTTTTATGCACATAAATACAGTTTGTTTTTGTTAATTATATTTCTTAATTTTTTTAAATTAAATTTATTCATCAAATTAGAGTTGTTTTCATTTTTTATTATTTCAGATCAAAGGTTTGTTCCAATACAGTCGAACCAGTTTCAACTGCGCATTATCTCTATTTAATTATACTGTGCAATAAAATGTTATAATACACAAATTTTTGACAATCACGAACTAGTTTGAAAATATGTAGGGATATAGCCCTAAAATTTTCATATTTGTCCTTTATTTTCTTTAAGAAAATATGGTTACCGTAATATATAACTTTACGAAGATAGAAAAACTAACGCAGTCGTCGTTTTATGAAGTATAAGTTCTTTCTTTTAACCGTAGATGATTTATAATTTTTTGTGTCAAAATTCAGAATACTATTTATAATTATTTATATAACGTACAGTACAAAAAGATATATATTCCCTAAAACTTTTCGAGTGAATCTCACTCTTAAAGATTGAAAATTGAGCTACTCTTTTTCAGGACTGGTTCAATTTTCACTCTTTAGAGCGAGATTCCACTTAAAAAAATTTAGAGGGTGTACGTATAATAAAATATTACAAAACTAATGTACGCAAAATATACGGCACATATAAAATTATAAATAAATATTCTTTTTGAAATCTGACGGAAAAAGAATAAATCGTTCAAAGTGCGCTCAAGATAGAAGTAATTTTCAATAATTTTCGTAAAATTTAATAGTATTGATAGCGAATTCGGATCCTTCGGTTAAATCTTTTTCTGATTTGGCCTCAGTTCGATTTTAACAGACAGCTTCCGAGTGCCACGCGTACTTACCTGCGTGCGGAACACGCGTTGCGGCACGCGTGACACTGTCCATCGCCGCGCGCGATCGGCTTATCTCCCGCACGTGCGCACACGCGTGTCCCTCCGTTTCTTCCTCCCTTCGTAATTCGTTCTCGTCCTCGGGGACTTTCTCTCTTTCTCTCTCTTTTTTTCTCCCTTTCTCTCGCGCAGCACGCGCGACGAGTATAAACGATATCCACGCCGAGGCTCGTCTCGTTGCGGTGCGCGATGCGAGCCGAGACTCGTGATTATTTTGATCCTTTATGCTTCCTTCCCGGAAGACACACGAAGCACGCGCGGCAGAGAATAATTACAACGCGAGCGATGGGAGCTTATGTAATTTACCATAGTTCACGTTTGCCTCACGTTTAAACGCGCGACGGGTTCGGAGTTTCACACTGGAGAAAGAATCTAGTTGCATTAATTGGAATTCTGGTATCCTTGAAAAGGTTGAATCTGTTGTAATTCTAGTTGGGATAATCAAAAGATTTCTGATTGATTTGATGAGAATTTTTTGGTTCGTTCATTTTCAGATATTTTTTTTCAAATCATTGCTCGATTATAATTAATTCATTAATTCATTCATTGTTTATATCATAAAATTGTACAATTAATGAATTAATTATAAAATTTTATAGCATAAATAACGAATAAATTAATGAATTAAGTATAATTAGCGAGCGATTTTATAAACATGTACTAAGAAAATTGTGTGCTTGAAAATGAACGAACCAAAAAATTCTCAACAAATCAATCAGAATCTTTTGATTACCTCAACTAGAATTATAACAGATTTAATCACACGGAAGCAAACGATAACCCAAGCAGATACAAAGTCATCAAAATGTTGAAAAGTAACCCTGAATGTTTTTACATTTTTTGAAAGCCTCACAGTAAAAAAACGTGAGCTGGATAAAAAAGATCTGAACTGCAGACAGAGAGAATAAAAATATGATTGCAGACGGAGGATTAAAAGTTACTTTTAACGTTATTTTGACGTTGCCATGACTTGTTGTTCTGCTTGGTAAATCAACGAATTAATATAGTTCAACTGATCGTTTAGATCGATTAAATTATTTGTTGGCGATAACGACGCCGATCCTCTTCGTTTTTTTTTTTTTTAAGAAGGATCTTCCATCTCCTCGTTTCTCCGAGTCTTTGACTTTTAAATTTTCTGTTTGTTTATTTACTTATCTTTTGCCAATAAATGTTAAAGAATTGCAAATAAAATTCAAAATAGAATTCTATTTGTAATTCTTTATATAACGTATAATACAAAAAATGTTCGAAGAATCTGATACATAAAATATGATGTTTAAAGATGTAAAACGTGTATTGAAATACATGTACTTACGCGAAATACGCGGCATGTAAAATTATATGAACAGAATTCTCTCCTGAAATCTGATAGAAATCTGATAGAAATCTGAAAAAATTAATCTAAAAGGTCAAAGATATAAGAATAATAATTACAATAATAGACTTAAGGAATAACACACACACTGCAAAAAATTTACTAAATTTTAATAAGTATTTGTTTGAATAGTACTAATTAAACGTTTACTTAAAATAAATAAACATTTACTCAATACAAAAATTATACTTAAATCAAATTAATGGTTCTTGTTTATAATTAGTAAATATTTAGTTAATACTATATATTTTTATAACTACTTATAATATATTTATATTTATAATAAATACTATATATTTATATATACTTATAAACATATACTTATAAACAATATTTATAAAAATTTAGTAAATTTTTTTCCAGTGTGCAACTACTGCAATGTTTTATCCGATCAACCGAAGGCACGATCTTTCCTCGCAAGTGCGATAATTTATCTCGGCGTAAATTATTCCAAGTCGATCGACTCGGAGCCTGCCGCTTCGATTACAACATCGATAGGTAGCGGTTGGCGCAGAAATGCTAATGCAATGCCGAGTTAGCATCGACACCTTTTCCAATCCTCGTCGCCTTCGTCATCGACACGTCGAGTGTCAACAACCTACAGCAGGATATGCGGACGTAAACGTCTCTCCTCTCTTCGGGCTAATTTTACTTTCTACCGGCTCTCCATTCGTGTACGCACCGCGTGACACGTTTTGATGCTTATTTTATAATTACCAACCCCCAGTCTTGTTCGCGATAATAACACGCCACCTGTTTGTTTACGTAAGCCTACGATCGGCTTAACGACCACCGTAATTAACGCTTAGAAGTACTAGAAGAATAGATGCCGAGACAAGTCTCGATGAATTTCTTCGGACTAACTTATATTGTAATCCCCGAGGCTAATTTAAATTGTAATTATTATCCGCTATATCGCGCGTGCCCCAAGCTATACGTGTATTAAAATAAAACTCGATTATTCGTTGTAAATATAGTTTCGCGCAACGTAACGCGTTATGAGGCAAACTTGTAATGTGTCTAGGATTTAGTCATTGGATTAAGGATTATAAATATTATTGTACACATTTTTCAAAATAATGAAAAATTACAAATTAATTTAGTACTCGCATTTAAAAGTAGATAAATTTAGTGGCTATTTAGAATCTGGATCAAAAATTATTTTAGTTGATTCTTCTTAAATTGGTTATAATAAGAGTTTTATTAACTTAAAATAGAAACTGAAAAATAAATTGATAAAATTATCGTAAAATTATACGTTGGCTGAGAACTTTTTACAGCTATCCGATATACATACAAGATGTTCGGAAATTAGCGCATCAGAATATCATAGCAAGATAGAACGGACTAAACTGAGTCGAAAAGTCTTGTACCATTTTGCAATTTTCGCAATAATTAACGAGATATTAATTACTAAAAATCACTGAATATTGGTCTTTAATAATCTTTTTTACTTAAATACTATCAACTTTACAGAAAAACTGCAAGAGACAAAAATTGTTTATTTTCTTCTCATAGAACTCTAAGAATTTTTTCAGAATTTTTTATCATCTTTTTAGTACCGCATTTTCTTATTTTTACCGACATGAGAAAATACGGTATTAAAAAGTTCTGAAAAAATTCTCAGAACTTTATGAGAAGAAAATAAACAATTTTTATCTCTTGTTGTTTTTTTTGTAAAGTTGATAGTATTTGAGTAAAAAATTATTGAAATATTCAGCGATTTTTAGTAATTAATATCTCGTTAACTATGGCGAAAATTGCAAAATGGTAGAGGACTTTTCGACTCAGTTTAGTCCGCTCTATCTACACAAAAGCGATTGGCAAAAACATACGAGACACCCTATATAAGTAGCATGATATAATATAAAAAATATTTTTTTTTACACATTCCGTCATCTTCTCGAAAATTTAATCAACTTATGCAAACTCAAAAGCAAACGGACAAAAATTATCATAAAATTGTACACCAGAAAGACTTTTGACAGACCATTGTAACGTGATGTAATAGATATAAATAAAATTCAGGATTTTTCTTTTTTACGTATTCCATCATTTTTTTGAGGGCCACGTGAGAATTCGCCGAGTATTGTTCCAGGTATGACAGCGACATTGCATTTGGCGATCTCGCGCGCACGCGCTTTTACATGTGCGCGTAGGTATTCTCGCCGGTGGTACCGGCGTAGAAAGTGGGTCGCAGAAAGCAAGGCCACTGACACTGGCCGCAACACACCGCGTTTCTTCCGGCGCAGCGGTACGGCGATTCCTCCCTTCCTTTCTTCCTCCATGTCGCGTCCCCTTTCTCCCTCGCTCGTTACGCTCGCGCTCGCGCGAGAGTCATCATCGTCATCCGGTCGCTCGGTACGGCTTGGCGAATCGGTCTCGTAATATAAGCTCGCCGATAAAAATGCGCCGGGACGACACCGGGACGAAACCGGGCGCTCGTCCGCGACGCCGCTCGTTATGTCACGGACAGGTAAGCCACCTCGATTTCACGTCGGAGGGCCCCTTCCTTCCGGCCGAGTGACGATCAATGCCATCGTGTTCCGAGAGTCTTGTCCATCACGTGAATGATCGAAATTCGGACAACCGGATGGAAGTGATGGAACTCGTCACACCGCAATGTTTTGTGAATTCGTAGCTCGATCAAGTCTCGTCCGGTCTTATTTTTGAAAAATATTGCATACGGAAATACTAGAGAAATCTGTAACGTATGTTAAGTTTGTCACACGGTTGGAAAATTTGTGTTAAATTTATTAACATACTTTACGTGCCTCAAACAAATTTTTGTGGTCATCAATAAAAATTATTTAAAAAAGTTAAATCGGTCATGAAGGGGTTAATTTAATACAAGACGAATATGGTAGAAAGTATTGTTTAAAAAACAAATATTGTTTAAAAAAATTAACACAAAGAATATAACACTGACACAATTTTTAAGCAAACTGTGGAAGCATGTTTTTTCAGTAAAATTAATATTCATGACATGTTAAATTAACATATATTTTATTCATTCATCTTAGAATTTGCATTTTAAAACCCATACGTCATTTTTACGTTATTTGTTCATTTATTCATAGATCGTGTTATTTTGACAAATACCAAATTTGTAATCAGGGGTGGGCAAAATACTCAAAAAGTATTCAAATACAAAATACAAAATACTCAAAAAATTGTATTTAAATACGTTATTTTAAATACATGTATTTCAAATACTGCCCACTATTATCCTTGTAATCGTCGATTAATTTAACCGAGATTGGCGAAAAAGAGCCTTAGGCCCAGTTTTACAACTCACGGTTAACTCTTAACCGAGGTTTAACATATTCATTATCTCTTTTCAATTCTAGAATTGGTACGATTTAAATTTTCCAAAAAATTTTTACATAATTTAAATGTATTTAGTATTTACAAAATACAAAAATGTATTTAAATACGTATTTTAAATACATGTACTTCAAATATTGCCCACCCCTGTTTTTATAATTAATAATGATAAATGCGTTTAACACACGTTTATCGAAGAAAGTAGTGGAGCTTAAGCGATTGAGATGTCGTGTATTGCGACCGATTGAGTTTTTCGCTTAAATGCGATCACGGTGTTTTCTCCGCGATGAAATTCCGCGTAAGGTGGAAAACTATTTTCCCGTTTCACGCTCACTTTCTCCGATGTCGCTACGAGGGTAAACCAGCTTGCGGACGAGACGCGGTCAGTTACCTCGATTTGCAACGAAACGCTCGGCGACGACCGTCGCGCGCGACTCTCACTTCATGAATTTCGTGAATCAGCAATGCGTGGTCGTCTTTTTTTTTACCGGATAATATAACAATGAATCACTGCGCGTCACTGGTTAATGTTATCAGGTGCGTTCGGGGACACGTTACAATAGTGCTAGTTATGGCTATCCTTGTTTTATGTCTAATAAACGATGAAGATAGAATGACACAAAAAGCACTAATGGCGTCTCACCGAACGTGACTCCTCGTCGTTATCTTTAAACGCAGCTATCGACTATTATCAAATCAAAGTGTGTACAAGTGTAATACAAATTAACTCTTACATTGCACACAATGGTCAATTCGCGTTGTGCATATATTTTTTTTAATATTAAAAACACCTAGCTAAATAATGGTCTCTATCTTTTCCTTTTTTAAATACACAACATTACAAATAAGTTATATTGTAAGAATTTTACTTACAGCGTTTTCCACTGGCAAAACCAGTGTAACCCTGATACACACTGAGTGTAATTGAATGTAAATTAATTTACATATGTTAATAAATAATTTAACCGTTTTTTAGTTACATATCCTTTGTTGTCACGATAATGTTAAAAAAGTTAAATTATTTATTAATACTGAAAACGTGTAAACCGATATGTATAACTCAATTGCACCAGCATTGCACCAAAATTTGTACCAAAAATAGATGTTATGATGTCACATAAATATCTACTGAATTATTTTCATAAAACAGTATTCCGTAAAATAGTAAATTTCCATAACTCCCTCCTTTTCTCTACATTTATAAAAATGATGAAATTGAACCCAGACACGAGTCGTCGAACCGAAAAATCATCGTATTTATTAAGGGTTAACTTTCTAACCGCACTTTGAATCCTTGTTCTTTCCGATATTCGATATCTCGTTTTCTCTGATATAACCAACAGATTTGGAATATTAAGGAGCTGTCTCAAGGCGAAGGCTTCCGTCTTCTTTCTCCCTGACAGCCGGCAGCCGGTTGCTTCTCCACCAAGTAACATCGTGACGCAAAGCTCTGCGCGCTTCTCGTAAGAAAATAATTGCGCAGTTTCCGCATCCGGTCGGCCCGTCGAGGGATTTCGCCCGCGAAAGACATCGAGGAGCCCGCTCGTCGTTCGCGTTGTAAATCCATCGCTTGTCAATGACCCCCGAAGAGAAACTCTCACTCGAGTCTCTGCCCGCCCCCTTTTCCCATTCGTTCGCTAACGAATCTCATTTCACGTTCGTTCAACCTTTCCCGCCACTTTGGCCGTCCAAGGCGAGCTCGAGAGCAATTATTAAATTTTTCGAGCCTTCCCCACTTGCTGCATAAGCATGCAAATTATTCGTGTTACTTAATATTCGAATTATTCCAAACAATTATTATCTGATTACTGCAACTCAATCTGCGCTGGAACTCTTATAACGACAGTATCGTTATTATTACATGTATTATCGTTACGCGCAGCTTTTTTACGATATGTAAGGTAAATGTACCAGTTAACATGACTCGATTATTGGATAAAGTAACAAAAATGTTAAGTATTAAGTTTTTAATGATATGTACGATTCTAAAAATAAATTTTATTATTTATTAATATTAATTATAATGATTATTATTTGATATTCGCTGAGGATGACTCCAAAGTGAGTTGAAACGTTCGAAATAAATAAAGATTTTCATCATCGGAGTAATTACCTACATTTCTTAATTCTGATCTCAATTATCCGCGCTGACTCTCATTAGCCTTTGTTTGAATTGTTTGTCTAAATAAATTTGTCTTATCAAATTTTCATGAATAATGAGTTTATTTACAGTACATATCGTTGTTTGATATTTAAAATTGTTGTTATTTCGTCCAATAATTGGGTCATATCACTAACTAATACATTTACCTTTATCTGCAATATAACGATACATTCTCATTAAGAGTTACAGAATCCCAGTAATAAAACATGAAGTTCGTGGCGATAATAACTTGAAATATATGTACATATATGTTCGATTTTATGCGTCAGATGATTCATTTCTATTCTGTCTTATTAATTTTAATAGCTTATTGAGGTAATTAATGTTGAGTGAAATAATTCCAATCAAATATTCGGTTAATATAATTAAAAATTATTTTATTTTCCCCAATATTTATTAATTATTACCAAACAATAATATAACCAACTGTTTGATAATAATACTTATTATAAATATTTAGAAAATTAAAATTATTTTTGGTCACATATTACACGAACATTTTATTGGAATTATTTCACTCAATATTTGGTAGTCATTACCAGATTTTTTCAGTGTGGTATTTGCAGGTCCAGCGTACTTCAAATTAATGTATCTTTGCATTAAGTTAACATAATTGATCAATCTTTTTGTTTTGAAGATCAAAATCCAAGGATCAAGATTATGTAAAATTATTGTAAAAAGCGTTTGTTATGAACAATTTTTCACAATGTAGTTCAAGAAAATATCCGAGTTGGACATGTAAATACTGATTGAGATTAAAAAAGGATAACAAATATTTCAATTTTACAAAGTACTTTAAATATTCAAGATGATTTATTATAACGTTTCATTGCGACGCAGAGGTTAATTTACGTTGGGCAGATTACGGTGTCTACAATTAATTAAATGATTCCGTGATATCCGTTTAATCGCAGTTCAGAGAGAATTGAAAAGAACGTGGCAGATTCTCGGGTATCCGAGAAACAAAATTCAGATTGCTTAGTTCACGTGGTCGAAACATTGGTAGCACTCACGTGGTTTTGCACGAGGTTCCCGAGATAAACAGAACGCAAAAATTATCCGTGCAGCTCTCTTATGTAATTATCTGCGATATGGCTTTATTTACGAAAAGTATGACGCTTAGGGAAAATCCTAATATTAGAGAACTACAGATAGATAAAGTGAAGTAGATAGATAATACAATAGATAAGCAAACTTGTCTTTATCGGTGGCGTAATAGCTCTTCGAAGAAGTCGCGCACGAATGATTTTGATAATTTTAAGATAATGGAGAACTCGGTAAGAAACTGTTTGCTCGATTTGCGTAATTAATGCGCATTGTCGCTATTCGAATGCGAAGATGCGGAGTCATTCTGCGTTTCAATTGGAGCGAGAGAGGCGGAAAAATATATCACGCATAAGCAAAGCGAGCCGACCTCTGTGAAGCTGGCACCCCAAAGTCAAAATTTCGATTTATTTAATAGAGTTCTGGCCCTTCCCCAAAGAGTTCTACAGTTCCCGATAGGTTTTGGAAAGAGTTCTGACGATTAAATGCTGTTTTTTTGCATTTCATCGTCAGAACTCTTTCCAAAGCCTATCAGAAACTCTAGAGACTTTTTGGGGAAGGGCCAGAACTCTATTAAATAAATCGAAAATTTGACTTTGGGATGCCAGCTTCACAGAGCGAGCCGACCTTTACCTCCTTCGACAAACACTCGGATGCCTCGTTATTTCGCGGCACAATAACATGCTTTAATTTCGCGATGTTGTTTGGAGAAAAAGAAAAAGCTTAGGACGTCCCCGTTTTGTCCCAGGATGTTTTCTTTTGTCCGTTTCCACGCAGACCTGTTTCCATCCCGGCGATTTATCGGCGAAATAAAAATTTAAGTGAGGTCTGACGATGACGAGAGAGCGTATTAAAAAATATTATCATCCGTGTAAACACGTTCACTATTTTTCGCGATCGTATCTCGGATAACTTTTTTATCTCTATCTTTCTCTCTGTCGTATAAAGTTTTTTATTTGGTCACAACTCTCACTTTACTTATGGTTAAAACTATACGATGTATCATATACAGGTGCACTAAAAAAATACTAATTTTTAATAAATATTTGTTTGAATAGTTCTGAGTAAATATTTACTAAATGTAAACATTTGATATAAAAACAATTATTTGATTTAATTTTTTTTTATTAAGTAATTTATTTATTATAAATAAATGTTTACTTAGTACTATTCAAAGAAATGTGTACTAAGATTTAGAGATTTTTTTAGTGTGTATAAAAGAATACTCTTTATTACTATTATTATTTATTGATCATGGTTGACAAAATTTACTTATTTTTATGTTAAATTGATTTTATGGGACATTTTTTTATAGTACTTTTTGCGCTGATTTCAAATCTGTTTATCAGGTTTGTGAGAAGGGCAAGGTTTTTAAATACATACATTTAAAAGCTTTTCTATGTATCTGTTCTGTTTAGACATAAATAATTTATGAATTATTCTTCTTTATGAAGAATAGGTATTGAATTCAACATGATGTTCATTATAAAAGGATTCAAACAAAAATAAATCATTTTAATTAAAAAAAGGACGCTTACGAGGAACTTTGCAAGCAAAATAAATAAGTTTTTAAAAAGAGAGGTATATTACAAAAAATTAAAGATCTTAGGATAAATTCTAACTTTATTTTCAGAATTAGTATAAAGAAATTAATATGAGAATCAGTTAAAATTACCTACTTTACAAAATTATTGTTGTTAATAGATGTATATAAGAGAATCTGGCTCTATTACTTATTTATTTTTCATAATTTATTTCTCATTTAAAACAAACTTTTTATATTTAATCTTTAATGCTGCTATAATTTAATTATGTATTATGCTCAGCGCTTGAGACTACATAATTTGAGAGGGCATAATAATTAACGATTCTATTCTATTCTCTCTCTCTCTCTCTCTCTCTTTTATCTTTTCCGCCGTACCCTTTTCTCCGCTCTCGCTCCGCGGAGAAACTTTGATTTAATTAAAGCGACGGTGGTAACCATCAAACGATCTCAGAACGATAGTTTCTCAGCGTCAGGGAAAAGAGGGAGAAAAACGAGATATTTTACACGAACGAGAACAAAGACTGACGGGAGAGATTACCCATTCGATCATTAATTTAATTACGACACGCGAATCACCGTCTCTCTCATACCGTCACTTTCACGTTGGAACGTTATTTTTATTTTCCTTTTTTTTTACGGAATCTTTTTATTGTTTTCTATACGCAAAATGCACGCGGAAAAATGTGAAAGCGATTGAACACGGCGTCGTTATATTATGTAGTCACTTGCCAATGAAAATCATTTAGAGAGGTATTTGAAGTTTATGATAGTACTCCGTAAACCACAGACTTCTATATATTACACTAGACCGCAAACACCCGGTAAATTCACGGTAAAATGTGTTGCTGGTAGTCATCATATTTACTGTGAGCTATGCAGTAAGAATAAGTGCGGTTTAATCCAATTAAATAAATAAAAGGTAATCTTGATTTTAAATAAAAATGTTGTCTATAACTTGTCGCATATTTGATAATACTTATCACATATTTTGAAATTGTACACATTTTGAATATTGTTTTTATCCCACACTTTTTTCCAAATGGCGGTATGATTTTATTACAAAGACCGTTGTTAGTATAACAAGAAAAATAATGGACAGTAGTATCAAATAATATCAATAATAATAACTTTATTTAAAAGTTTCAGGTATTTTTTGTTCATAACATAAGAGATGGATGATATCGTATCAAATTTATTTAAGTCCATTATTTCGATAACGAAGCATTGCAGAATCTAATGTATTCATATTGAAACAAAAATAGTTTCGTGGCTTCAAGAATAAATCAGATATAAGTAAAATGTCTATAACAGTCTCCGCGGTTAACATGTGGCTATAGGTTTTTAAAATGTGAAAGACATACTTTTACCTTTGTTATTTTTTAATAGTGTGTGTGGTATATTACTTCACTGAAGATTAAAGTAATAAATGCTATGGAAATTAAAAAATAAAAAGAAATCACTTAAAAAAATTTAATCTTATCAAAATATAACGTATTATAACATTGACTATCTTACTTGATTATTACCTTTGTTTCAAGTTTCTCGCTCTTTTCAAGTATTACACTACTAAATATATCATTATTTTTTACCAAAACGATAATTAAATTTGACACAATATAGTATCAAATTGACACTGTATAGTGTCAAATATAACCATTGTTTTAGTATAAAATAACGATATGATTGAGTAGGAGCAGCGGCGACTCACGTTAAGTTAAATTAGACACTATAGATTTAACAGTGTAGAGATTATTATACAAACGACCCTCGTATTTCTCATCGGCGTTCTAAATTCAAGAGCTTTGTGATTTCAGTGTCTCAATTGATCGTATCCAGAAAATTTATAGATCCGCATTTTTATCCAGATTGTGCACGCAAAAGGAACGAAAGCGTGCTGCGTGGAAAGGATTGAGCGGCGCGGGCGGCCGCGAAAGAGAATGGTTTACGATGTTTTCACACGATAATACATATATGCGTCCACAGTGCCGCTGTCTATTCTTAGCGAGAAGCGCGGTGCGTTGCTCGTGATCTCTTTTTTTTTGCGCGAGACGTCGTCGGCCGGATCGCCTTGGACAGGCCGGGTCGTTGCATCCTGCCGAATCTCCTTGCAAAAGTGCATACGGAATGACCGCGTCTTTTTCCTCGAACCCGCGTTCTCGGATAGCCGTATGGAAATATTTAATCTGCGAATCGAAACAAAGGACATCCGGATGTTGTCGCGGATAATACACTGAACAATCGATAATAAAAGTTCTAACTCTCCGGAGCTGACGTTAAAATACAGTCCTTGACGCTGTAACGATTGTTAAATTAAATTGATAATTTCAAATTACACTCATTTTGAGTTGTTTTTAATGATTTCTGTAGAATGCCACCGCTTTTTCGTATGTTGTTAATTTAATTCAAATAATGGAGTTAGACGATTTAATTCAAGTGTACTAAATTTTATTCAAATGTTAATTAAAAGGCACTAATTAACTTCAATGAATGAAAATGACATGAAAATAAATACTAAGTACTTTAATAAGAAAAAATATGCAGTAACATAAAGAAAATTGAATTGTTTGACATTTTTGACAAAGAGATGTATAATTGAGCCCACAATGGATCCTCTGTCAGTTTTGGAGGGTCAATTTAGGAATCGATAAGTATTTGATTAAGTCAATAATTTTCTTCAAGTTGAAAAATAATTTTTTTTTCTCTTCATTTGCATGTAAAGGCATAGCACAGACTTTTGCATAATGCATAACGGATAGTGCATAAGAGAATTAAACAGTCAGACTCCTTCTTCTCCTTCCATTTGACGGAATATCATTCTAAATTTCTTACAGTGAAATCTCACTCCAAGAAAGTGAAAGTAGTACAACCACCCTTGAAAAAAGTGAAAATATTTCACTTTTTAAAAAAAGAGAGACAATTTTCACTCTTTTTAAAGTGAATTTTCACTTCAAGGGAGTGAAATCTCACTCCAAAAAGTGAGATTTTACACTAAAAAAGTGAAGATCGTCACTTTTTTTCAAGAAGTGAAATATTTTCACGTTTTTTTTCAAGGGTGGTTGTATTTTTACTTTCTCTTGGAGTGAGATTTCACTGTAAAAAATTTAGGGTGTAGAAGAACTTGATAGGTTCATTCTCTTATGCGTTATGCAAAAGTCTGTGCTGCGGCCTTAAGGAGCGATAAAGGCGGAGGGCTGACGTATGATAAAGCGCGCCAAGTACAAGAAGGATACGATTAATCTACGGCGCATCTACATTGTTATGTACTTACTTACTTATCACGCGGGGCATCAGATTACGGGGACAAATGGCGGGGAAACGAGGCCTCTGTCATTCTCGCGCGAGAGAACGGACGTGCGAGCGCGACGGGATCGCATACCGAAAGCCCTCGGAGCACTTGACGTGACCTTGCTTTGTCACTGACCTGTCCTAGGCGTTGCCCGTGCGGACTGGTACCATAGCAACGCGTGTACGCGTGTACGCGTGGCTTCGGCCGAACAGAGCGAAGAGAGTCGCCGCTCCGGAGGGCGGCCACCCACTCGCGCGACGATTCCGTCGTCGGCGCGTCCGGTGCAACGGCACCTTAAATTTCGGCGCTCAGAAATAGCGCGTATACGCGAGTTGAAGGCGAAACCCGTGAGGATCCGTGAGAGGCGAATGCCGCCCCGAATCGACCTCTCAATTCTCTCGCAGGAAATAAGAATAGAGAAAGAAAGGACAAAGGTAGAGCGAGGGAGTGTGATGCAACGAGTGCGAGTTCGATGCGATGTGATGTTACGTTGCGACTTGAATACAACTCCGAGTTGCCAATTTCTGATGTAGAATATATTGCTTCCGTATTTTAATAGCAAATCAACAAAAAAAATTAAATTTCCTAGAAAAAGAAAAAATATTTTTCAACTTGATAAAAAATTATTGACTAATAAAATAATATCGAAAAAAAGAATTCTTAACGTTTTCCTTTAAAAAACCACCCTTTAAAAAAAATCACTCTTTTTAGGTTGATGATTTTGACGATTTTTTATTAAGTAGTTTACTACATAAACGCAGTTTATAACAATATTGCAATCTTTCAAAATAATATTGCTGCAATGCTGCTGAAGAGATTTAAGGAGGTTGTAAGGCAAATGTAATATGTTAAGAATTACTTGAAAAAAATTACAGATTATTCTAAATTGCATTTAAAAATAATACAAAAAAATTAGAGACAGTTGACCATTTGGATCAAAAGTTATATATTTCCACACATAAGAAGTAATATTTTTTAAATTTGTACTCTAATAAAAATATAATAAAATATGAAACTGTATTACAAAATAATGATAAAAATCTCAATTTTTTTTATATAAGTACTATATGAATTCAAAAATATTTATGTAAAGTTACATTGAGATGCATAACATTAATTGTTCAGTAAATAAACAAAATATTTATTTGTTATAAACTAATTGGAATTTAGTACTTAATATATTTATATAAAAAAATTTAAATTTTTATTATCATTTAAAAAATTTTTGTTTATAACAATAAAACTAATAATAAATAAAATAAGTAATCTATTGATAAAAACGTGTTGCTCAATAAAAACAGAACGTTATGTGAACAACTTTCACATGTATGTAGTTTATTTAAAGCGTAAATATTAATATATGTGTTTTTTGCCCTTACAACCTCCTTAAAGATCCCCGTTGCCGGTGGAAGGTTATAACAATTTTAATATGTTGTTAATTTTCCTTTGGATCTTATCGCCACCTTTCCAAAAAAATGCGATAAATTGAGGATGCTTCCATTGATGATGCCTCGTTTAATTTGAATTTTCCAGAGGAAATAACGTTCGAGTTTAGAAAGTAGATTGCTCGAGTAAAAGAGTCAACATACAAACGCGCGCAAGTTTCGCGGGCAAGTCTCAATCAGGTTCGTTTGGCTTTCGTCACGCGATTCGACGATTAACGAGGGTAAATCGCGTGGCGCATGAAATTTGCGCGAGCGAGGATCGAACGCGGATTTGTTCGCGTCGAGAAAAGGGTGAGGGATATAATAATATTGCGCCGCGGCGCTGCGGAGTTTATGAGTCGCGTTTCTTCCCGAGTTATTTCCGTCCCCGACAATCCGACCAGATACGTTCCTGAACGTACGACGACCCCGTTCGGGGCGCAGTTCCTATCGACAGGCATCCCGTCCGCGATGTCACTCGATTAAAATCGATCTTTCTCCGTTACGTAACGTTGTCACGTTGCGCGTTCCGGGATGCATCGAGGCCGCATTCGACCTCCCGTAGACATTCAACGTGCATTCGAGCTGTCTATAATAATTCTTCGCGGGCTATAATAATTTAGTTTATCGATCCACACTCGATTTATATTCTCTCACTGACAATGGGGGATGTTCTGTGAAACGAGAATAGAAAGCTATACGTGTAACATCTATATTTTATCTTAACCGGACTTGGCCTTTATAGACATGTAATTTCACATGTAATTGTCAGGATATTTACTTAAGTTCGATAAGGAGAAAGTTGTTCGTTGAAATGTAACTCCGGAATATCTTTTTTAACGTCAAGATATCGCCTTCTTACTTCAAAAGTGACTGGCACGTTTAAAAAACGTGATTTTTTGTTATTATCCTATGAATGAGTTAAATAAACGTTATAAAGTGCTTTCCATTTGACGATACAAGTCGATATAAGTGTCGTTCTATCTTCGTTACTCACTAAATGCCAAGTAAGATAAATTGATGCTTATGTCGATTTGTGTCACTGAATGGAAAGCACCCTTCTATCAATCATTGTATGAATTTAAATCTGTCAAAAATAAGTAAAATACAGTGAGACTTCTATGAAAGTAAAAATTCGTTGTTGAAGCTTTGACAAAAGTATACCAGAACTTTTTCAGATTTTTGTATAATCCACTACACACAATAAAAAGTTTCCTCTGTTTCTCGAAGACTTGCCGACAGAAGAGATAAAATTCATGTTGCCGGGAAGAATAAAAACAAATATTATTTTTCATTAAAACTATTTTTCAATTAATTTTTCGTTACATATAGAATGTTTAGGTCAATTTATGGGGGGGAGTGTTTTATACAGTTTATACTTATGGCCGAGATTGTAGATAGATTTTCTGTGATTTTAAATCACTCAGAAAAAAAGTTATGTTTAAATTGTTTAAAGAAAGAAATCGTTTCTTTTTTTTATTTTTTGAGTTGAAGTAAAAATGAGGAAAATAAAAATTTACTTGACTTCAAGAAATGACGTCCAAATCAAAGAAACTTTTCTTTATAGCGATGCGCAAATTTCTTTGATTCAAACAAATTTTTTTTAATTGAAGAAACTTTTCTGTGGATGATTGTATAAAACTTTATACAATGGAGGACAAAGAGCTCGATTTCAAAAGACTCGATCGTAATATAAATTATATATCTTGATGTCTATATCGCATAGATAGATGGATTGTTTTTCGTAACCTGCATCCTATTTTAGAGACACGCGCCTTCTTTCAGGAGAGAGCTATTTCTGATCGCCGTGTTTTCGGGCTCTGTGCTTTTTTCCGCTGACGTCATACGCTTAGCGTTCGCTGCAGAATTGCAGTTGCATCCAAAATTTACGCGGCGCGTGACCGTGAATATCGGCGTATCGTTTTATGGTCTTTAAATGCCGTATTTTACAGCCTGCGCGAAATGCATTGACGTAATATTATTTTTCGACCAAAACTTCGTTCCTATGCAAATACATGCCTGTGAAATTCAGCTTTTTCGTTTTTGCGGACTGTGGTAAAAAATAGGGAAAAAAGGAAATGAAAAATAGATGTTTTTGTGTAAATGGACATATATATGTAAATACAATAAAGCATTTATTTTAGTTGTTATTGTTCTACGAGTATTTTTAGCAGAGATAAATCCGTTGAACTATTCGTGATGCAAAAATAACGAGACCTGCATATAATGAGACAAAAGTGATTGGCATTTGTGATTATAATTGCATGATAAAATAATTGTTAGGAGCTCCATTTTTATAGTTATTGTTCTTCTATTCTCTCTCTCTCTCTTTCTCTCTCTCTCTAGTCTGCTACACTATTCGTTATTAAAGAATTAAACTTAAATTAATTAATTCTTTAAGTTAAATAACATTTTGCTACTGTCGTTTTTGACTTACAAATATGTCAAAATGTATTATTTTAATTCAAAACATTTGTTAAAAAAAATAAACAAATTTAATCGACCCATTTCTGTGGTTGAATTGCTTTTAATTAGTTTCAAAGTAAACAACGTTCGTATTAATAACGTATGGTAAAGTAAATTTCAGTCAAATTAATTTCTTGACTTTAGCTCTATTGTCTTTATTAAATTTACGACGTATTGAATAAGAACAATGGCGAGCTATAAGAATGATATTAATATTAAATAACTTAAATTGTAGGTTTATGACATTATAAATTTAAAACAATGTATATTATTAGTAATAATAATTTATAATTCTGTATATAAAAAAATTTATATAGTTCGTCCTGTGAAAGTGATAATTTATATTACAAAATAATTAGGAGCTCCATTTTTATAAACAATATTATTTTAGACCGTTTACATGAGAACGCAATCAATATTAAAATGCCTATAACGGTCGAAGCTGGATCTTTAATGCTTAAATAATTCAATCTTGAATTACTAAATATGCTATATACTATAATATATTTTAAAATAAATCTATAAATATAATACTATTACTAACATTACTGACATTAACAATAATTATATAAGTAGAACTCTCAATCATAATTAATTTACCATGCAATTATAGTCGCAAATACCAAACTTCCTTTAAGTGTACTTTCTGCGAACAGTTGTAATTATCCTTTTAATTTCCAAAAAATCGACTTTCAACCAAAACATATTAATCGGTTCGTTACGAATGACACGTCATCGGGTGCAAATGAAATAGTTTCGCGTTAGATTAATATACATTCACGACTTTGTTGCTTGGCACATATGATATTTTCCGTCTGCAATTAGATGTTGCACCGTACGATTGATTTATGAAGAGAGCGCAATTAAATTCGCAACGTCGACAGAACCGGCGGGAAATGCGAAATAATAACGTGCCACGTGTCGCGCGTGGAATATACATCGAGGCCAACCTTCGTCGCTTAATACGCAGCGCGAGATTTTCCGCCCTTCAGTTAAATTACTATCGCGCGATTGATTTATGAAGAAAACGCATTTAAATTCGCAGAACTCGATGGAAAATGACGCGACGTGTAATATCGCCACGTGTCGCTTCGAGCCGGGTCGTGTCCGTGGAAAAGTCCGTCGTTTTGCCCGTCCATCGGGGATAGGTAGGTAAACAAAGCCACGCAACCAGATTGTATCACGACGACACGACGAGCCTCTTGCGAAATCAGAGTAGCTCTCGCGCCAAATGATTTTCCCGCGTACACGCGTTCGCAATGGATGCAACGTGATTCAACGTTAAAGTAGTCTATTTTTATATCTGGCAGCGCGCAACTCGCCGCTGCGTCTCGTTGAATAGCATATCTTGCATAAGTAATCAATGACAGATAACGGGGCACCGATAACTCCCGTATCGGTTCACTTACGCTCCGTGTGGCGTAATATCTCTTTTTTTTTTTTTTTTTTGCGAAGTTCGTCGACGCAAATTCGTGCGAACGAACGTTTCGGAAAAACAAACAGGGTGATGCATCAATTACTCGGAATTAGCTTGAATGCCGACTGATACGCGCGTCGCGGAATAATCAATGAGAACCGGCAACACACAAAGGGGAGTTGCGTCATCGTGAATTCGGGCTGATCATCGCGCTGCGGTAATTAAATTTTGGGCGAAAAATCCGGCGTATTCGCTCCGGGAAATTCCGGCTTAGTCGCGCCGAGAACTACGCAGCGCATTTATTATTTGGTCCACGGAAGCTGTACACAGTGCGCAATATAGACGCGATCACGCCAACAACGGGAAATAATGTCGCAAAAAGGACAGGCTTAATTGGGCGTCGGCCAAAGCGGCAAAAACAAGCGGCGAGCTTCGCGAAGACGCGTACTTTTTTTTTCATCCTCTTCAATAAGGCGTAATGCGACTGTTTAAAAATCCAAGAATGTCTGGTGTCTACGAAGGATTCAGAAATCATATAGGTCAACGTTTCAGAAATTTAATGTTGCATTTCCGAAAACTATTCATGCTCTTCCATTCCTACGAAAATATTCGATACAACGTGCTTGTTTACTGAGAAGTTCATCCTCTTGAGATTTTGGGATATTAAGGATCGATTTGGGATATTAATCTGAAAAATGTACCGGGATACCGGGGATTAGATTTCAGGATTCAATAACTTTACGTTCAATAACCTCAGAAATTTTGATATTGCATTACTGCACTGTAGAAAACGTACGTAAAATTATGTAAATGATAAGTGTAAAAATTACACAATTTATAGTGGAAATGTTAAAAATTGTTTTTACACAAATTAATACTTTCATCTGTAATTGTATAAATATCTTTAGATGAAAATTATAGTAGTAATTTACTGTTTTTATGTAACTTTTTAATGTGTATTAAGTTCATTCTAAATTGCATAATTGCGTAGTTATAAGTAGTTGTAAAAATTGATCAATCATAGTTTAATATTCTCCTCAAATTCGACTGTGATCGGTCAATTCAACTGCGTCATTTTTATATACACTGAAAGGAAAATTTAATAAATATTTCTTTGAATATTTGTAAACATTTATTTACTATAAGTAAATGCTTACTTACAAATATTAAAAAAAATATTTATTAAGATGTAATAATTTTTTTTCAGTGTATTTACAATTTTTCTTTTATGTCTAAATTTATAATTTATAGAATTTGATAGAAAAATGACTTTCTGCACAACGTGAATAAATATTGGGACCAGAAGCTTTAATACAAGGACATTTAAACACTCGGCATTATAACGCGCCGTTCGGTAAGGATGCATCCTTCCTACGTGACGCATATGCATATACATACGTAATTTTTTTATTATTCCTTGTGCTCTCTTTTATTGGCGACGCGCTTGACTTTCAGTCCCGAGAGCGTCATCCGGTTTCATCAGCGGACGGATGCGCCGCAAACAAAATATTCCACGAAGCCGCTCGCGATAGCGTGTGTGCGTCCGTCATAAAAATAAGTAGCGCCGCTGCAGCGGGCGTGCGTGACGCGAGTATGTAATGGCGGTCGCTTTTTTTCCTCGCCCCGTCATACAATTTTTCGCGCAAGAACCGTGCCGAACACGTGTGGGCACTCCATTTCTTTCGTCGTGTTTACGCGCGAGCTTTAACCCTTTCCTCCCCACCGAGCCCCCCTTGCGTTTATTTACGTGATAAATTTAGGCGAATGATGTACAACTTGATTATGTATACCCTCTCTGGCGTAAAAACTATATTAGGATAGTGTCTTCCTCTTTTGA
Source organism: Mycetomoellerius zeteki (assembly GCF_001594055.1). Taxonomy (NCBI): domain Eukaryota; kingdom Metazoa; phylum Arthropoda; class Insecta; order Hymenoptera; family Formicidae; genus Mycetomoellerius; species Mycetomoellerius zeteki. Next base: position 398,332 of record NW_017255923.1, read on the forward strand.
CTCGATCAATCTTGTCAAGAAAAAATCACGACGCTTCTGGCTCTCGTCAAATAGAATACGAAATAAGATCGAGATGGCATCAAGTTGAAATTATTTTAAGAAAAATTACAATATCATTTGATACACTTTTGACAATGATTTTGATACAAGAACTCTATTAATTAAACTATAATTTTTTTCATTGAATAAATATTTATTTACTATAAATAAATGTCTACTTACAAATATTAAAAAAAATATTTATTAGGATATAATAAATTTATTTTAGTGTATTTACAATTTTTCTTTTATATGATGAATTCTTAACATGATGTTTTTTAAGTGATTTCGTAATTAAAAATCATAATTACAGTCAAAATTAAATGTTGAAGTAATACGTCTGTATTAAATAAATTTGTCTTAGATATATATATGAATTACTTTCAGACTTGCAACACATTCAAACTGAAATAATAATAATCTCTCCAAAATTAAATTGTCAACTTGATGTTACTAGCATCTTAAAACTTGTAAAGAACTTATAACTAAATTCAAAATAAAATAATTCCTTTTTCGAATTTCGATCATCAAAATTGTTTTACCTCTAAATATTCTTTGTAGAAGACTCTTCTTTTTATTTACAAAAAACGACACAACTTAAAAGGTGTACTTTTGTAGACGGTATTATAATCTTTTTGAAAAATCTTAAAAAATGATACAAATGCTATTTTACGGAATGTAAAGTTAATTTATTTTTGACGATTGATGGAGTAATTTTTATCCAACGCATTCATGATAATAATTCGAAAATCACATCTTTCGAGTTGTGTCATTTTTGAAACAAGAGAACGACACAGTAACGATTTTTAATTAATCTTTAAAAATTAAAAAAAACAATCACTTAAAATTCATTGTCAAGAATCAATCCCAAAATCATCGCAACAAAAGTGTCGAATGACGTCACATGATTTTTCCTAAAATCATTTCCTTGTGGTATCGTTTCGATCTTATTACAATTTCAAGTTCTGCGTTGACGGAGCGAAACCGTGAACTTGAAAATAGCGTTCGGGGTCTTTCTGTTATTTTACGTAACACTCACCTACGTTATCGCACGCCTCATCGACCCGGGAATTCGTAACGCATACATTATCGCTCGGGGATCAAACGTCATTCCGCCGAACGAAGCCCAATCGCGCCTTCCTGACGCGCTCGGCATACGCAGCGCGTTGCATAACGCGCGGACGAGCGCTCGCGCCACCGTTTGCACCGGGTTTCAACCACGCCGAAGGCTTCCCCTCGTCTCTCGATAGCGGATTCCAGCGGGTGGGCGAGGAACGAGCGGGGATGAAGAAGAACGGGTCGGTTTCCTCCTCCGCTTCCTCCCGGCCCGCCGACGCGCCGTCGCCGCCGCCGGAGCGGACTCGAGAGTGTGCTTTCGGCCGAGTGGCTGAATTTGTCCTGCATAGGGGGCATCGGGACATTACCCGGGTGACCTTGGCTGGTGCGGACCGCGACGCCCGACGCTGTTTGTGCATCGCCGCCCGAGCATTGCACCTTGCTCTATCATGCGAGAGAGCGACGTCTCGCTCGCGCACGCGCCGCCTCTCTCTCTCTCTCTCTCTCTCTCTCTCTCTCTCTCTCTCTCTCTCTCTCTCTCTCTCTCTCTCTCTCTGCCTCTCTCTCTCTCTGCCGCAGTGTCGTACGGAGATACTGAAGAGGTCTTTTCGCTCTGTTGCCGTTGAATTATGGAATAATCTTCCATATAATATAAGAAAGGCCGAAACTATTACTGAGTTTAAGCGGTGTCTATTTGCGCATTTGCTCCTGGGTCGAAACGATGGTTAATATCTTTACTTTTATATCAGTCTACACACAAAAAAATAGGGAATACAAAAACAACCGATACGTTTCACTGGATATTATTGCAATCTGACCGAATACTTCCGACAACTTATGTAATATTATTTGTTTTTACATTGAAAGTGACCCGATCGGCGTCGAAATTATATAGTTTAAATTTGTACGAATATTAAATATTCTTTAGATTTTAATTGGCTCGTAGCCCTTCTTTTATTTATTGATTTATTCTTATTGAGCCACATTATGAATTTATTATTAATTTATTATCTTTACTTTTATTTTTATCTTTAACTTTCATTGGTTTTTCAGACTGCTATGCGCTTGCATGCATGAATGAATTAACTCACAGCTTCTGAAATTGTTATATGCAGATACAAGATGTATGCTTTGATATTAGCTTAAACTTAAAATGCATGAACAAATTGTCTTAAAGCTCTTAAAATTGCTTCATTATAGATAGTTTTTAAAATGAAAATGCATGTATGAATGGTTTTAAAATTTGTTAGATTGTTATATGCAGACGTGCTATGTATGTTGGATTATAGTTTAAATTGTAAATAGCATGTAAGAAGATGCATATTTTCAAGCTGTTGCGTATATGAGTATAAGTATATTTTTTTACTTTATTCTCTATAATGTCCATATACTCTTTATAATGTATTTCTATTGTATACTGCAGATTTATTGTAAGCATTATTGTAAATTATCACAAGGATATGAAATGTAAGAAAGCTAGAGCGCTTGAGAGAACTTGTCTCGGAGCGCTAAATAAATATCGCTTTTCTCTCTCTCTCTCTCTCTCTCTCTCTATATATATATATATATCTCTTTATTTCTCTCTCTTTTTCTCGTTCTTGTGCTCTCCTGCTCCGACACGCGGCGATTCGCTCTTTTCCTCTTTTTTCTCCTCTTCGACGAGTCTCGTGCCAATCCTCGTTGTAATCGACCGGCGAATCTCGTCGCCACACGTTAGTCATAATTAGTATCATTAATCAGGAATCGAAACTCGTCGGAATGTGCTATGATTTTCACGAGATCGGACCTCTCGTTGTCGGAGCAGGAAAGCGATCTCTGTATTTATGCCACGTAATTGAAACGCACTTTCCGCCCTTTCTATCAGCTTCGACAATCGCCAGTTTCACTCGATTAGTGTTGAATTAAGCCGTAATCGCATTAGCGATTGCGCGATTGTGATTGACGATTACTTTTCAACTAGTTAGAGCAGAGCAATCGCTGACTGCTTTGCTGTAATTGCTTGAAAAGTAATCGCCAATCACTAGTGTGGTTACGACTTTAAGGAGATTTTTTGCATTTATTGTATTTTCCTTTTTTCTCATTGCCGTTCTTATAAGTAATTTCTTTCAAGTGTCACTCGATTTTTTTCATTCTTTGGATTTTGATTCAAGATACTAAATATTTTAATTCGATTTAATTTAATTAATTTATAATTCAAGAGTTACGTTTATATTTAAAGTACACAGAAATGAATAAATACACAAATGTGAGGCAACAACTGCTGTTATTAAGTCAGAACGATTCATATGATGTAACATAAGAAACATTTTATCTAAAATATGAAATACTTCGTAAAATATTCATGTTACTTTTATGTGATTGTATCGATTTACGTTTTAAAAATTCATACGGTTTTGTTACAAAAATTTAGTTGACACTATAGTATGATTTTCCTGAGAGATTTCCAAGGTCAAATAAAAGTCACCACTGTATATTCTTTTCTTTCGAAACTAAACAATTTTTATTTGAAAGATTTTTGGGAAATGCGTTATTTTTAAAGTTTTATTCCATTATTAAAAATGAGACACTAGATAAGCGTTAGGGTTAATATTGAGCAGTTATATTTGCATGAAAAATCGTCTTTCTGGTGTCTTGAATCAAAATCCAAAGAATAAAAAACATCGGCGAGTTGTCAAAATATCGCATCGACAAATTACAAGAAATTAAAGAAATTATTTTTTCTCTCGAAGATCTCGTAGGTTTTCCTTGGCTCTTCTATTTTTTTCATCGAGAGTCTTTTTTTTCCCTTCTCTTCTCTTCTCTCCCCTCCGCTCTTTACTCTCATGCCAAGCCGTTAAAACCTCCACTCCCACGGTCGCCTCTGTTTATCGAGCGGGCGTGGGCAGTCCTCGACGTCGCGGCTAGCAAATTCTCGATTACCGTCTTCCTCTCGCATCGTTCCGGATTTTCGACGCGCTCGTCTCCCTCCGCCCTCCGTTTCTACCTCTCATCCCCCGGTCCGCCCTCCACCCTCTCCGTCCCTGCGATGGATGGAGAAATGCGGTTTCGGGTTAGGCCCCTCAACCGGTTTGGATGACTTCTTTTGACGTGCGCAAGGTGTGCACGCGGGAACGCGGAGCCACGCTAGAAGCGCACCTCTCTAAGCAACACTTTGTGGGGTTCGTTAAGGCGACGCGTCTTATTTTACCCCCTTAAGTGGCCGCGTGAAAAAAAAAAAGAAGGAGGTGCGAGAGGCGTCGCACGAGATTAAATATAAATGCCGGTGGAGCCGAGCGGATAATATAGGCGAAGGTCTCCGCTTTAGAAAAAGTGCACTTTAGCCGACATTACGACGCGCTCTCGATATAGACATTCGACGTTCGTCTGGAACCTTGGTTAATACGAGAGGTTGGCTCGAGATGCACGCATCGAGTTGCATAAGAGAATCAAGTGCGGGGGGAACGGGTTACGAATATGAAGCGATCCACATTACGGGTTATTAATTGGATTACGACGAGTGTATTGCGTGCATCCTGTCGAGGAGGAGGAAAGGAGGAGGAGAGAGAAGGAGAAAGAGAAAAAGAGAGAGAAACGTTGCATCGAAATCGTGATCATCGTTTATTAGAGGCTCTAGGATTATATCCTTTAAAATGTAAAAGCAAAAGACGAGTAGTACAGTTGCTACAATTATAATAAAATGTAGAAAACTATAGAAAGAAAAATAAAATAGAGTAAAAATAAAAGTTAGTGTTTTTCAGGGCTACGAGCCAGATACAATGAATTCAGAATTAAATTAAAAATTAAAAATATATTAACATATAATTACAAATGAAAAGCGTTTCGAGCCACCTTCGGGTCATTATCAATGTTTAACATAATTAGATATAAACATAATTATTGATGGTTAACTGTCGAGACACAGTAAACAAAAGAAACAAAATTTATATTCGATGTAATAAAACGATGAATTCCTTTTTTTATAAAAATTGGAATGCTCGACAAATATAAGTGACTAGCCGTAAAAATTGCTATTATGGTTAGAATATTATAAAATTGTTGTAGAATGTCGTAGTGGATAAAAACGATAAATGGATAAAAAAATAGTAAAGCCTATTGCACACGATGCATTTTTTCCTGTTGAGCAGCTGCTTGCGTTTTAGTAAATTGCTAAAAATTCTGCGTTCTCTCTCTCTCTATCTTAATTTAACATATCCATTTAGTAAATAATAAACTAAATTTTAGTTAGATTAATACGTTTTATGAATTAAATTGTTCAACTTCATTGTTTTATTTCTAATTAAATTAATGTGTATTGAATGTCGACTTATATATAGAGGAACACGGGAGAAGCGGTTTTGTTGAAGTATCTAAAAATTTATCTTAACACAGATCTGAAAATAATTTCGTTTACCATCAAAATAATTATATACATTCACAAACTAGTTGCTAGAATTAAAACTTGTAACATAGTATTTTTAGTGTTTATTTTTTAATAATATATTTTCAACCATGTTATTACTCAATTTCAGCATTTTATAATTTAGAAATTCCAAAAAGTAATGGAATTATTTAATAATTCTTTAATATATTTATAGTAATAATAAATATTCTTTAATATATAATTAATTAATATATTAATATTTTTATAAAAGTAATGAAATTATTTAATAATTTCATTAATACATAATACTTCTAATCTTTTTAGAAATTATTTTTAGATCTGTATTTAAATGATATATTTTCAAAAATGCTTCAGCAAAACTGTTTCTTATATAATGTATGGACAAATAGATTGATTAAATTGTACTTAGTTTCGTGGTATCGCCAATACATTTGTCTGCTGTGTTTGCCTTCGATCGTGACGAACCGAGGTGCACATCCGGCTCGCTTGTCCGACGGCTTGTTAATTGGTGGTGGCGCGGGTGGCCTGATAACGGATGATCGGTTAACTGAGAGAACGACGGAGAACAATTAAGCCGCGCGCGACTAACGGAGAATAATCGGCCACAAAATAGCGGCGAGACGAAGCCAACGTTCGATCGATTGCAAGTAATCGCTCCTCGGTTGCGCAACCGTCTGGCTCGAAATTCTTTCTGCGAATTTCAGCCGAGACCTTGCCTCGTAATAACAGTCTTATATAGGGCGTCGCGCGGTCGCAAGATAAGATCAGAGGAAATGAGAGACATACATCGTACGTTTCTCGATCGGGAAGCTCTTCGCGTGTTTTTTTTTTATTGGAATAGTTTTTGCGCGATAAACTTATTTCTAGAGTGCATGTAACTTTAAATTTATTTAATTTTTTTACGATCGTAGCAGCGTTTGAATTCCTTTTGTTCTTTGTTTGCAAATTTTTCTTATTATTTGCCATTACGAAATAAAGGTATTCGTTTCAATTCTTAATTCCATGATGCTTTTTGAGTTTCTTTCCGGATATACATTATTTTAATATTTTGAGGCCTGTAGAAATAAAAAAGCACGTTTTTATATTTTAAAGTAAAAAATCAAAAACAAAATCGGTTTTTGCAATACAAAATTGTTTTTTTTTTTATCAAAATCCTGAAAAAGTATAGGCTCACTTATCTCGATATTCGTTAAAACGTTTTATATCTACGTTATTTAATACTTTTTATTTTTACAACTTCAAATATTGAAGTAAAAATCTTCGCGTTGTTTTATTTTTAGCTTTTATGTATAACAACTGCAATAATATTTGTATGTATTTGCCAATAAAACTGATGTCCTTACGTGATGGCATTAAACCGCAAAGATTAAGGATGTATTACACATATTTTTTCACAAAATGGAAAAATTATAGATTCTTTTTCTTTTATATCAAAATATTTATTATCAGAATTATTTATCAAAATATTTATTGTTTATTTTTACAGATTTATGTTGTTATCGCGGAGTTTATCACGCGACAAGATTGCACGCATACGTGTGATTTATATTAAAATACAAAAAGTTTAGCTTATAAAACATATTTTTAAAAAATAATTAAAATAAGACGAGCAAATTTTCATTGACTTATTGACTATACTGAACTATGATTTTATGTACGGAAAATATATATTTCCAATTTAAGTTTGCACTTTTTGCAGAAACTATACACCCGATACATCTTAAGAACTGCTCTGTTACGTCTGATAAAAAAGAGGCTTGTTTCTCTCCTTCGCTCCGATAATTTGTCCGTTTATCAAAATATTTATTGTCTATTTTTACAGATTTATGTTGTTATCGCAAAGTTTATCGGCGAGAGTGCACGTATACGCGTGATTTATATTTATTATCGGAATTATACATATATATATGTATATTGAAACCGGACCTTGGTCAATGTCGCGCCGCGACGACCGTCGGCATTGACCTGTTACGCTTCTGCGCGTCTCGCGCGCGCGTCGGCTGGCCGATTGGCTCCTCTTATGTCATTCGCGCGAGGCTTTGTGCGAATATCGGGCTTCCTCTCGGAGAGAATTGAATAAAACACAGGCTGGGTGTTTCACGGCCATCCGGCACGAGCGAGCGAGCGGGCGATAATACGGGAATCGATACTCCTTTCGCGGCGCGCGAGACGCAATTTCGCTCTCTCTCTCTCTCTCTCTCTCTTTCTTTTTCCATCCATCGTTTTCTCGCTCCTCCACCATTGCCTCTGCCACCGCGAGGGAGAAACGAAGAGAGAGTCTCGTTTATTTTCGACCCTATGAGGGACAGGCGTCGCGGCGCGGCTCGGCTCGGCTCGGCACGTCGGTGATACCGAGAGAGGTCGATATCGTTGTCGCGACAACGAACGATGCACTTTGGTGAAACGTACGGACGGCATTCCCCGAAAGTGAGATCACCGACACTTAAACCCGGCTGTCGTCGTGTCGTTTCCTTCGTAGTGGTGGTCGCCGTCGTCGTTAACATTCGAGCATTTTGTCTAGCAAGATTATAGATATGCCCGCACTGTTAAATTGATAATGTCAAATTATACCTAATTTGAGTTATTATTTTTAATCATTTCTGTAGGAACCATTGCTCCTTCTCATTATATGAGTTAATATCTCATTATATGAGATTAACGACATTAATATAATTTTATTTAATTTTTGAATATTGTTAGAAACAATGGAGTGTTAAACAATTTAATTCAAGAATATGTGTATCAAATTTAGTTTATTGTTAGTACATTTTCTAAGTGCATATGGACGTTGTTTACGTTGAAACTATTCATAGAAATGTTGATTTATATTTTGACACACATGGAAGTTAAAAATAACAAAATGTTACTTAACTCAAGGGATTGGGTTTCTGTTGCTCCTTTGATACCTAACACTGCGTGTTAATCGAGCGTTGCTGGTTTTAATCTTATTATTCCTACACTTGTCTGAATACTGAGAGCTTGAGGGAGGCTTGATGTATCATAAAAACTGTTGTATACATTGTAAGTCAGGAAATATTTTTCAAAAATTAATATTTTTGTAATTATTTTAATATTCGTAACAATATGTTTTTTGATTCTCTAAATCAAATAACAATGATTGGAAATAAAGAATTATGTAAAAAAACCATTTTATATGAATATTTGAATTTATTATCCCAAAAATGTCAGTTTTTAAACAATATTTTCGAATTTTTTACCTGGAGTGCATGAATAAATTAATAAGAACACGTTAATTTTATCAATAAAATAAAAAATAATTAAGGGACTAATAATAAATATAAAGACCTGTGTGATTGTTTTTATAACCGATTAATAATAAATAAATAATTATATATAATTAGAATTGAAATCATTAAGAATTACAAAAAAATTTTTTAAAAGAATTACAGTAAGAAAAGGAGAAAAGTAATTAAGAGAATTAAATAAAAAATGTAAATAAAGTGGATACATGATAATATCTAATAAATAATTAATTACATGTAATTAAAATTTAAATCGTTAATGGTTATAAACGCAGAAAGAAAATGAGGAAAGTAATTAAGTGAATTTAATCTGTTACGTATTGAGTTGTTTATTCGTGCGCCGAAGATTACAACACAGTAAACACGAGCAATTAAAAGATTAAAACAGTTTTAACATATCAAGACTTTAATATGTACGAATGTTATATAATTTCCAAGTATCAGTCGTCAGACAGGTCGTCAGATCCAGAAAAAACACAATAAACAAAATGTTATCCCAAAATTCTCACGATATCACACGAGAGTTTTTTCGACTCTTTTTTTCGTAAGCCGCTCTCGTCTCGGCTTTATATAACAGTGACGTGGGCATTGTCTTGAAAAGGCCGGACGATCAAGAATTTTATAGATTCGCCGAACGGCTGTTAATCGAACGACGTTAAATAAGGCGTGCGTAAGCGAGACATAGAATTTCGCAAATATTTACGCGCGTATTAAGGTGATCGGGGCGATGAACTCGCGCGGCGTTTGCGTCTTGTTTTTCGAGGTATGACATTGCAATCCATCTTGTGTCATATCGATGTGTCGCGTGCATGCGTGCATGCATGCGTGCGTGCGTGTACGCGCACATAACGAGAAGTAACGACGGCTGCAATAACGACGACGACGAAGAGGCTTACGGCATCGTTCGATCAACTTGAAAGAATAATCGACGGAGATACGTTTTCTTCGAAAAACAGACATTTCGAGATATGAAATTCCCCGAAGTCACAAGTTGCGATATATACAATCGCAACTTTGCAGGAGGTATTCGTTGTGCATGAAAAAAATGGTTCATTTGATTAAATTAATTTAGGTGTCTTTGTTTCTTTGTGAGGCCATTCCATTCTCGATCCTCGATCAGCGATTCATGTAACTATCTGTGGTATTTCTTCGAAATTTATAGGCTTTCTACAATAAGCCATTACTCAAGTTTTTTAAGTCTTAAAAAATTGACTAATCATAGTCGATTATTCTTCTCATATTTGAAAGAGTCTTCTTACGGCTTAAGATTTAAAGCTTAAATAATGGCTTATTGTAGATGTGTGTTAATGTTGAGTAATCGGGAAATACAATGGAGATTCGCGTTCTTTGTTGACTTGCTCGTCTTGAGATAATGGAGTAATGGTGAGACTTCGGAATGTAAGAGCAGCAGATTATTTTTTCCTTCTGGCCATTCCTATTATGATTATTTGCGACTCCTTTCAATTTTACCTTTGGACATTTTAATTTTTAATCCTTAATCATGACTTGTCAAGTGTAATTGAATTTTATTTCTTGTAATTCATATGATGACTGAAGAAGACTTTGTGTCGAAACTAATTTTGCTTTGTTTTTCATATGTTTGACACATTAAATTTATTTAATATTTTGTAACACTTTTTGTTTCTGCTCGTCTTCGTTTTTTCTAATTAACATTACATTGATTATTTTCTTTGTTGGAGAATCTGTAATATATTTGACTTAAATACATACATTCTTCATCGAAAGAAATAAAGACGAGGTAAAAATGTAGATCAGGGGAGCCTCCCCCAATGACTTTGACCTTGACATATGTTATCTAGGTCATGATATTGACAAAAAAGTTCTAGTCCTTAAAGTAAAAAGATCGATCAAAAACATGCCGGTCCTCAGAAAGTTAATAACTTTTTAACGAGTAACGTCCTACGGTTAAAACTTCCTCAAGGTCACTCGGGGTCATGACCTTGATAACATATGTCAAGGTCAAGGTCATTGAGAGGGGGGGCTCCCCTGATCTACATACATTTTTACCAAAGACGAAATTAATTTAGTCAAATGAATGTAAGATTTGTTTGCGTTGCTTGAAATCTCCCAAAATTTTTGCACTTAAAACGAGATAAATATATATTCGGGCGTTGAAAAAAGAGAAACTCAGGATTTTGAATATAAAAAGTGCAAGCAACGAAAGAATAGACGTTTTTTCTCAAATCCCACTACCTCGCGCGAAATTCTCTAATCGCCGTCAGATTAACTGATTTCAACAATCGACGGCAATCGACGTCGATTGGCGGGATATATCGGGATTCGATCTCGGATATGCACCGAAACGTCTTGTTCTTTTTTTATCGCGCGTTTTTTTCCTAGTGTCGTAAAAATTAATCGTCGGCAAATATCGGCTTAATCAGTGAATGGCACCGCGATTTTAGAAAGGAACGAAAGTGCCGATGCATCACGCGCAGTATTTTAACGTCCGAGAGAAGAAAAGAGACTAAAGTTACAAAATTAATATATTGAGAGAAAAATGTATTCAATGTTAATAAATATTTGTTTGAATAGAATCATTTGAATATTTATTAAAAATAAACATATTTATTTGGTAGAAAGACCATTAATATAATTTAATTATCGTATTATTTATTTTACATAAATAAATGTTATATTATTACTATTCAAACAATTATTTATTAAAATTTAATTTTTTTTCTCTCAATATATCAACACACTTCTCGAAATTATGTAAACAGTTACAGTACACGTCTGTAAAACTGTTTGTTATCTGCAAAACTAAAATGCAGCTTATACAACACTAATAATTAATGGTTGTAAGATTCAAGCAGACTATAAAGAAGTAATTTTTATGATCACCTCCAGAATGCATCGTAAACTATACCAGAATCATAGTATTCCATAACCCCCACCTATTCTGCTTTCTTTCATCTATATTGTGACACTGTTTATCAAATCTGATGAAGATTAAGTACACTGAAAAAAATTTCTGGTTGAAAATGGACGAATCAGAATTTTCTGGTCAAATTTATTGGAATTCTAGTTGAAATAACTGTAATTCTGGTTAATACAATATTTCTGGTAAAACCTACTAAAATTCTTATTTTTACCAGAATAATTATATCAATCAGAATTCTAATTATCTCAATTAGAATTCTAATAAATTTATCCAGAAGATTCTGATTCGTCCATTTTCCACTAGAATTACTATTTAATCCAATCAGACCATTTTTCTCAGTGTACAGTCGAAATATTCAATTATCTTCTAAATTCTTAGAAAATAAATTATTTATTAATTCTTGTTTTTCAATACTCATTTATTTCTCGTTTTTGGTTGCTAACTTTCTTATTGCTCTGCAAAAAACCTTTATATTTCCTTTATTTTGGAAAAGGATTTAATTTAAAATTGAAAAATGTGTGCGTGACAAAAACATGCTTTTTTGGAGTACCGCCTTTCCTTCGTTCTACGAATTCTCGGAGAGACGAGGGGGGGGGAGGGGGCTGTTTTTCGACTTGTCGCTTTAAATCGTGAGGTATGTGAGGCCTTAAAAAATTTTTTTCCGAGTTTCTCTCTCTTCTTTCTTTCTGCGCCTGTAGAAATAGCTCATCCGCTGCCTTTGACTGCGATTGCACTTTCCTTGCAGGCGAAACGCATTCACCTCTCCCGTATGCGTCTCGTAATGTCTTTCCGCGGTGGCTCATTCGCTCGTTGCGTTTCGTTCACAAAACGAACGGAGACAAGAGATGCCAAGGGTATTTATAAATACCGCGTTGCATCCTGTGAGCGTCGGACCTTCGCTTTTAGAGAAGGGAGGCGACCGGGTGGACGTCCGCGCTGCGCGGGGCGCGGCGACGACGATGGGAACGACGACACGTCGCGCATCGGCTCCGGGCTTATTCCAGGCTCATTCCAGACCTCGCATATGCAAGGTCATTCCGCTGTTCGTTGTCGTTTCTTCTCTCGTCGTGCTCCTCCTCCTTCTGTAATACACGCGTTTGTGCGCAAACGTGATTCACGACGCTATTACCGATCATTTCGTAGAAGCGGCCTCGATCGAACAACAAGCGCACTCGGAGTTACAGATCGTGTCGTTAAATTTGCATTGTTCGAGTATTGACAACTTAACAAAATTACAAGAAATCATGTTGAATAATTCTATTATAACACGGTTAATTGTAGTGGAATATAAAAGGCTACTTTTTGGCCTAAAAAACTTTTAAAGTAAATTGTCACTCTCTGAAGAGTAAAATCTCATCAAAGATTGAAAAATGAGCCACTCTTTTTCTACTGACTCAATTTTCACTTTTCAGAATGAAATTCCATTCCAAAGAATTTAAAGAGTAAAAAACATATCTAGAGTTAGAAATGAAGTCTATGAAAAGAACGGCTTTGCCGAAAGATAAAAAATTCTGCTATGTATAGATCTGAAAATAATTTTGATGGTCTAACAAAATTATTTTTATCTCTAACCAGCGAAATTTTCCAGCAAAATTGTTCTTTCCATATAGTGTGGGATGTAATAATAAACAACGTATTCATAGAGTCATATGGGAATAATCAGGCTTTTGTATTTTTCCAATAATAAAAAACCGAATATAACAAAAAGCCGTTATTACTCTCCGGATTGGACCCACTATGTGGTGCTTGTTCGAATAACAAAAAATTCTGATGAATAAAAATAATTGAGCTTTCTCTGTGAAGTAGAGATGTCAAGATAAAGAATACAATGTTATATTTGAATTTATTGTTAGTTCTTAAATCTTCAATGTATATATTATTATAACAATTGTCATATTATACAATAAAAAACAAATACTAAATTTTAAACAATATTTATTTGAGGAGTTTTAAGTAAATATTTACTAAATGTAAAACATATTTATTTGATACAAGAATCATTAATTTGATTTGAATATCACTTTTTTATTTTGAGTTAATATTTATTTACTGAAAGTGTTTTAGAGTACTGAAATGTTTAGTTAGTGCTATATATATATATATATTAAAAAAATATGTATTAAGATTCAGTAAATTCTTTTTCAGTGTATTTAATATTCATTTGATATTGCAAATGCAATTAAAAAATGTTAAACTTACATCTGCGCTCTTGTATTATTTTTGGAAATAAACTTAGTTTTAATTCTTTTTCATAGAAGTCGTGTCAGTTTAGTTTGTTGTTAAAAACTGATTAGTGTTTTTTAATCAATGTATGTTAAGGACGTTTTCGCGTTTGATGAAATAAAAGACAAGTCTATAATATACATGTAATGCAAAAGTTAATAATATCAATGATATCTAGAAAAAATTTCATTGACTTTTATCGTACCATTTTGAAGATATTTAATTCTAAATTTATAGAATTTTACGTTACAAGTCGAAGGTATAATCTTATTCTGTAGTTATTCTCTTTTAAATTGAGACACTTGCGAATAAGACAGCAATTTAAAAATCGTTATAATCATAAAGTAAATACTTAAGTTTGTTCTCGCAAAGTTTCATTTAAACTGACCGTACAGTTTACAAGAAATTTATATTCTTCAATGAAAAAAGCTAGAATATATGTCAAATGGACGATGCGTATACATCAAATGAGCATCTTACAACTTTTATTTTGTCATTTTGAAAATATTTAGTAGCATATAAAATTAATAATAATTATGTATAATGGCATAAGATATTGTTAGTAACCTTTTTATTCCATTGTTTTACATATTATTGTGAATAAACTGTCTATTGACTAGGAAATAGCGCGAGAACCTTCTTAAATGGATCTCTATGATTTATTTTAGAATTAGTTTGAAGAAACCCCAAAACGCGGTACAACTTCTATAAAAAGGAATTATAACTTTTTAGTGTTAACTCCAATGGGTTAATACATTATGAGAAATATTTCTACTCAATTACGTTATTAAGCAACCGTCCATTTTTTTCTCTCTTTATGTTTTTTTTCTCCGAAGATGTCTCACTCGTGTAATTGCGATTCCTCGAAAGCTTCTGGAACGTTTTCCCGCGAGCTTGTCTCGCACTGTCCCGGTTTTTGCTCGCGTATCTATCGCACTCATCATCGCGTTGCGTGCGTGCATATTCTACATGCGTGCGTGCGTTCGCACACTCGGACGCGCCCTAACCCACCTACGTGCATTTGCAAGCCCTACCGAGCACCGAGAATGCGTCGATTATGCAACCGTAGTCTCGGTGCGACGAGCAGCGACGCCGCGGCGGTCTTATTTATCCGAGAATCATGTCGATTCCACATCTCGAAAATCACGCGTTTCGACGCTGCTGCACACAAAGCTCTCCGCTCTTTCTCTCTCTCTCTTTCTTTCCTCTCCTTGGATTTATTTCACATTTATTTCTGGGTCTCACCGTGGCCGTAAATCTGCTTAAAGGGATCTCGGCCGACTTAGACTATTTGCGGGAGTTTAATGCACGAGGCTTGAAGTCCCGGTTGAAATGAAAAATGCTGTTAATTCCACCGCGCGTAATCGCCGCGTCTTCCGTAATAATCCCCACTGATGTGCGATTTGCATTCTTATTGAAAGCGCAGTACGCGTTTACTGCTAACGTTCAAACACACCGTTGAAGCTTTGCTTTCGACGGGAGACTCTCGAACAAATTAACGTAACAGTAAATGGATTCTTTAATATCAATATATTTCAACACTTTTCTCAACCCTCCAGAGTCGACGCTAAAATCTGTGACACAGCTGCTGATGCTGGCTCTGCAAGATCCATTCAATTTATTTAAAATATTAATTAGAAGAAACTAATTAATTTTGAGAACTCACCGTCAGCTACATATAGTATGTACTTAGTATATACTCAATGTTTATTAATTTTTTATACGAGTTATGTCATTTTGATTTCCTTAAAATTAATTAGTTTATTATACTTTGTTAAAAAGTATAATTAAATTAATTAGTTTATTATACTTTGTTAAAGATGTCAAATAATTTAATTTTCTTTACAATCTGAAAATTTTGATTTATTTTTATTAAAACATATTTAGTATGTTTTAATAAGAATATACTAATTATATAATTTAAAATAACTTGGTACATTTTAATAAGACTATACTAAGTATATACTAATTATTAGTATATTTTAATAAAAATAATCTAAAATTGCAGAGTAATATAAAGATGAACAATTAAATCTTCTTTATATTACTCTGCAATTTTAGATTATTTTTATTAAAATATACTTAGTATATCTATACTAAGTATATTCTCTTATTATAATATATACTTAATATAGTTATATACTTAGTATATTCATACTAAATATATTTTAATAAAAATAAATCTAAATTTTCAGATTTGTGTAAAGAAAATTAAATTATTTGACATCTTTAACAAAGAGATTTATAATTGAGTGGCTCCATAATAGATCCATAGTCATTTCCGGAGAATGAAGCATTAATACATTCCGATATTTATGTATAACATTGAGATAAACAGCAGGGTTTGTTTTAACGTTAATTAGACGCGTTTCCCAAGACGTCGTCGCCGCAAAGTGGGATTCTCCCTTCTTCCTCGTTGAAAATCCGCTCGGTCGCGCATGAATTCTTACCCGTCGCTTTACTTTACTTAATGCGGCGGAATGCACTTGAATGCCGGTGCTAAACCGACTCTTTTCAAGACTCGTTACGTAAGGCGGACCCTTCCGCCGCGCCGCGTCGCTGTCACGTAGAAATTCGTCGAAGTTTCGGCGCTCGAGACGCCTAATGACCGTGGCTCATCGACCTAGACGCATACGCAAGGTCATGCGGCCACTGCTCCATTGGTATTATAACCTCAACCTTCTCTCTTTGCCGCAGCCTCTCCCCGACGTCCCTCCGCGCGCCGCGACGGCGGCACCCTTTCTTCCGTCCTGCTCGCCTTCTGTTGCCTCCGCTCGTCCTGCGCGTGAGCGTGTGTGAGCGAGCCCTAACTGCCTACCTTCTCTCTCTCTCTTTCCTCGTCTCCTTCCCCTTTTTTCTTTTTTTATCAACCGACATCAACGCGTTGCGTTCGACCAAGTTGCGCTCGCCACGTATTACGTCGAACAATCCCGTAATATTTTTTCGTTTCCAGAATATATTCGATACGCTGGAAGAATGATTTTGCTGAGGTTTCTGAAAATTTATGTGAATACAAATCTGAAAATTATTTTGTTGGACTGTCAAAATAATTATGTACAACGCACAAACTAGTTGCGAGAATGTCAAAACTTTTTGCAGCATTGCTCACCATGCTTGAATTTCCTGCATAGTTATTTTAATGTTCCAATAAAGTAACTTTCAGATTTGTATTCATCTACATTTTTAGATCTTTCAACAGAATCGTTCTTTCTGTGCAAAAAATTATTTATTAATTATTTATTAATGATAAATAAATAATTTATTAATTCGCCCAAGATTTTAATCATATCAAAAATTCTGTTATCTCTACTAGAATTATAATAGATTCAACTAGAAAAGAAAAATTTGTCTATTTTCAACAATTTCAAGAAAATTCAAAAATCAATTTTAAAATATTTGTCTATTTTCAATAATTTAAATCGGAATTCCTATTAATGCAACTAAACTTTTTTTCCACGTATTTATAAGGCTAATGTCCTGGATATCCACGCGAGTAATGAGTGTAGACGTTTGAACAGTCTTATTTGCAAGCGCAATACGACGGCATAATCTTCCGTTTATTCGATAAACGCTCGAACGCGAACGGCATTACCTTTATGTACGAAAGATGCCGCCTACATAGCCGAGGCTGGAATGCGTTTGCGAGCCTCGTGACGAGTAAGCGAGTACGAGGAATGCAGCCGATTATGCAACTAGTTGCACTGCTAGGTTCTTGTGTCACAGAGGAACGCTGCTTGCGGGCCGCACACTGCATCGCGTCGCTGCACTTTTGCGGGTGGCCGAGCTCTTTTTCTTTTCCTCGTCTAATCGTCACTTAATAATCTTGCCGTTAGATTACCGTCTAATGCAACGGCAGGCCGTTTAAGCCGATTAGGTAATCAGGACGGCGTCGATGTCGCGTTAATTCTTTGCGGTTTATTATTCGCTCGCTCGAAACTCAAACTAGAGCGAAACGGAATTCTCGAAATTAATCTCTAAATGGAATTTGCTGTCCGAATTCGGAAAAGAAAAAATAATTTTAAAAGCGCGAATAAAAACTTATCTTGGAAACTTGAAAAAAGGTCAGTACGAATAAGGAAAGAATTAGTAGATTGTTAAATAACAAAACGTTTATTAAATGTCAAGGAGATTAGTTATCTGTAAGGAAGAAATAATTCAAGTAAGAAATAAGGCAAATAAGATTTAAGTTAATAAACTAAGCTATAATAAATTAATGAGATTGAACATAATAATAAGATAAAGCTCATAAGAGCTGCATAGTTTTTTTTTTAAGGAATTAAATAAAAAACTATTTTGAATTTAAGCATGTGTCAAGTCTCAGCAAAAATGACTAGAAATAATTGAACATTCTCATACGTTTTGTGTAAAAACGAATGTTATATACGTATAAAACAGTTTATAGTTTAAATGAAAATTTTTTCTTATATTATTTTAATTGCTTGTTAAAAAACTGTCTACTTTTCATTGAAATAATTTTTGATCCAAGTTCTAAACTGTTACCAACTTTTATCATTACTTTCAAATACAATATGAAAAAAATCTTACATCTTTTTACGTTATTAAAAAATAAGTGTAAACATCTTTAAGTGTTTAATCTGTAAAAGAAAAAAATATTATTTCTACATAGAGAGAGAAAGATTTTAAACACCCGATTTTGCAGTTTATCAGAGGTAAACGAGATGTTTCGACATGAACCAATGAGCAAACAGATCATACATTCGGATCGTTTCCATACGTATTATCGATCTGCGCGTTTAAATGCGATATCGCGAAACCGGCACGTGAATCTCCGGCGAGAGTCGTCGTGTGAGTGATGTAACCAGTTTCTAGGCTTTCGTGTCATCCGTTGTCGGCTGTCATGGGAAAATACAGCGCGACATACACATTCCCCAGCTGGGGAGTACGTAATGTCGTAGCTGTCGGTGAATCACTTCGATTTCACGCCGGTCTGTAATGTATCGCCTTTATGCCTGTCACTTGCGCCGAGTGCGGGATGCGGTCTTAATCGATAACCCCTCCGTCGTACCTGTCGTTGGGAACACGTTGTATCTCGTCGTCGCTTTATGATCCTCCCGATCGAATCATCCGCCTTTATCCTGTTTATCGTCCCCTTCTAACGGAAAACAGCCGCCAATCGTTCAACCATTCGTATCAGATTAATCTATTCGTTATAATAAAAATTTCGATTACCTACGTTTTAATTCCTTGAACTTTTTTTACGGCTATTTAATTATTATTAGCGTGTATTTGGTATTTATTCATTTATACACGATATTTTTATTAATAAATCTATTACACATTTATTAAGTTTTATTAAGTTTATTTGGATTATACAATTTCTTTTTTTAATTACACAACTGAGTGAAAAAAATAGTTGTAATTACCATAATTTATCTATAATTTTTGGTCTATAAATTATATACATTTTTTATATCAAGTACATATTTTTATGGTAAAACTATAAACATAATTATTATTAACATTACAGCAGTAATAACTATAAAAGTGAAGATCTTGATCATAATTTTTTACCGCAATATGCACAATTGTAATCACAAATACTTTCCTCTCAGTACACTTACATACATTTCAAGTCAAAAGACTAGAAATACTTCATAAAAATTGACATTTTTGGGATTATTTACTCAAATATTTATTCCGTAACACAGTATCTTTTAACAATAGTTCTTTAAATACAATTACAATTATTGTTAAAAATACTTTGTTATGAACATTTAAGTAAATATGCTGTTAGATTTTAAAGGAATAATGGTAAATGCATTGAGTTAAAAGAAAAAATAATAATTTGTCATTTTTAACTTCATGTGTGTCAAAATATAAATCGTTGCAATTCTATAGTTTCAAAGTAAACAACCATTTCTCATTTATGTGTTAATCGACACAGGAAAAATGAAGAAATTTATTCTTAATATTGGGATGAAAATTTGAAATATTTCCATTTTCTATTTTATTACAAAAATTATATAATATACATAATTTATATATACATAATATGTAATTTATATATTATACAATAATGTATTAATAATTTTATTAACAAAATCGATTTTATTTATTAGAGACTAAACAACGATCCATATTAACGTATGCATTTAGTAAACAATAATTTGAATCATATTTAATACATTTTCTTAAATTGTTTACTATTGTTTTATTTAAATTAGTGACGTAAATAAGAGCAGTGGCGATCTATGAAAATGATTAAAAGTAATTCAAATTGAGCATAATTTGACATTCTAAATTTAACAATGTAATCCCAAAAATGTCAATTTAAAAAAATATTTTTAACTTTTGGCCTGGAGTATAAGTCGCGTGCTTTATTGGCTGTAACTTTTAACATTTTTCTGTGTTTACAGGTGCGGAAGATATATTGCCGTTATGTAGCTCCGGTGAGTCTTTACGATGCATCACGCGCGAATAAATACGCATAGCGGAGCTAAAAGTGCACGTGCACGTCCTTTCGCGCGCTTCTGTGTTTAGAAACAACTCCGCTCGCGAGTTAAAATACCGGGATGAATGCCTCGTCGCTTTAATTAATCAGGCTGGACACGCGGCTGACGCCGAACTGCAATGTGCATCCGCTATAGGCTTCTGGTGCAACAATGTTCACCAGGCGCGAAAGTCTCTCTTTCTCTTCCTCTTTTTTTTTCCTTCAGCAACGAGAACGTTGTTGTTGCCCTTGAATCAGCGGCATGCAGTCAATATCTCTTCGAAACGAGCCTATAAGGACGCGACGACGGTCTGAATACCGAAACTCGATTAACCCATCGAAACATCTGCTCTCCCTGGTCTCGAAAGCAACAAACGCTAGACTATTAATAGTCCTGGTGCAACTTAAGCCGACCTTGATTTTAACTGTGGCGCGCACACGTGCTCTTTGCTGCAACCCTTTCGTTGTAGCGGGTACCGTATACTCGTTGACTAACAAAGTCGTTAGTGGTGACCTTTCATTCATTTCAAGCGATCAAGCAAATAAGAATTTTTCATGCTGTTTGTTGGCAATCAACCATTTTTTAGCATGACTGATAGTTATGAAGTAACTGATAAGCATGATGCAATTTTATTACAATCACTGTTACGCGCGTACTATTAGAGGAAAATACAAATAGCGGGTAGGAAAATCTTGTAAACAACTTTTAATTCCTTTTGTTATTATTATATTACATTATTAAATTATTAATAATTATGACTAAAGTAAAAAGAGTTTTAATATGATCGGTTTGATTTTTTGAAAGATAAATACTCTTATCGATATTCTGTTCTTGCAAACTAATCACTCTAAATTTCTTACAGTGAAATCTCACTTCAAGAAAGTGAAAATACAACCACCCCTGACAAAAAAAAATGAAATATTTTCACTCTCTTGGAGTGAGATTTCGCTGCAAGAAATTTAGAGTGATAATATTATTTTTCTGGAAAACATTAATGTATCTAAAAATCCTGGAAAATTGACCGAAAAGCTCATCTATTTTGAGAATACCAATTTCCCAAAATGTCACACCGAAATGGGACTTTGATGTTAATAACGAAAGGGTCGATTTGCTTTCCGAGCTGCGTCGAGAAGTATATATACCTACAATTTACCCCATGTCTCCATGAACGTCTCCAAAAATATCATGAAAGACGTGTCCCGAAAAATGTTAAGAGTCGATACCCTAGGAAATCATATCGCCCCCGAATCGAGCGACGACGACGACGACGACGAGAGCAGGCGAGGCGCGGCGTGGCGCGCCTCCATCGAGCGCTCGCGCGCCGCCGTC
>NW_017255923.1:420099-435788 GCF_001594055.1 Mycetomoellerius zeteki
CCCGCCTTATCCGGACACCCCACCTCCGCTCGTTGCACTCCCTCCACGTAGTCGTATCGCCTGATGGCTCTCGCGGTGCAGCATGCAACACAACTCTCTCTCTCTCTGTCTTTCTTTCTCTCTGCGCCCCTCTATCTGGCTCCACCGTGTCGCTCCCTTTCTCCTCTCCCTTCACCGCCCCTTTCCTGTCGTCCCGAGTCCTCCGAGGACGCGCCATCGCCGCGGATCTTGACCTATTTTTGCGGGGGAGGGGGGGATCCGAGGGGTAGGTGCAGCGCCGCTGGTTTTCTTTACATTGTCGAAATTTAAAACTGGAAGTTTGACGGTGCAGAAGAAAAGATGAACGCGAGCGAACTGCGAGGAACAATGGACGACGTTCATTGAGGGTGAATTTGAATCGAATCTTAGTAAATTCAAGTGTTAATACTGACTGATACAGAACAATGCAATAATAAAAAGAATGTATTAAGCTAATTTTTAAGTGGTGTAATGAACAATACAGTAACGATATACTCGTATTATATGACTGTACTATTATAATTATTACAGTATATCAAAAGTATATTAAGTAATATTATAAGAATACGATAATACGCTGTTATTATTATTGTTATCAAATAAAGTTACTTTATAATACTAGTAAATTGCTAATAATAATAATAATAAATATAATAATGAATTATATAATATATAATGAATTAATAAATAATTATATAATATGAATTATATAAATATAATATGAATTATATAATAATGAATAATATAATATATTATAATTATATTATAATATAAATATAATAATGATAGTAATGATATTATTATATCCTTATAATATTCCTTAATATACTCCTAATATACTTATAATAATGGAGCCGTAACTCTCCGGAGCTGACGTCATGATTTTGTAACACAATTACTGTCGTCTGTAAGACCCATTTAATTTATATTAATTGAAAGGCATTAATTAATTTTAAGGAACCAAAATGACACACGACTCATAAAAGAAAATAGAAATACTACATATATTTTAATAAGAATAATCCAATTTTTTTTTCAGATATAACATAACGGAAATTAAACTGTTTGACGTTCTTGATGATATAAAATTTATATTGGGGATCCAATAAACCCATCGTCAGTTTCGGAAGGCTAAATATTTTTAACTTGTTAGGCGACTTAAAAAAAATCTGCATTAAAACAAGTACAGCGGCAATGTTCAACCTAATATACCTACGGTGACCATATTTTCTTAAAGAAAATAAAGGACAAATTTTAGAGCTTTGTTCCTACATATTTTCAAACCAGTTCGTGATTGTCAAAAATTTGTGCATTATAACATTTTATTGCATAGTATAATTAAATAGAGATAATGCGTAGTTTTCTGATAGTTTGAAACTGGTTCGACTATATTGGAACAAACCTTTGATCTGAAATAATAAAAGGTTCGAAATAATAAAAAATGGAAATAACTTTAGTTTGAATAAATTTAATTTAAAAAATTAAGAAATATAATTAACAAAAACAAATTGTATTTATATGCATAAAATGTAAGATATTTTCCGTAAAAATTTGCTCATTGATATAATATTATAGACATTGGAACGCTAGTTAGAAAAGAATTTCCCATAATGTCAAAATAAAGGACAATATTGAAAAATAAAGGACAAAATTGAATTTTGAAGAAACAAATAAATCTAAAGGATAGCTACCTAAAATAAAGGACTGTCCTTTACAATAAAGGACGTATGGTCACCGTAAATATACCGCAAATTATTGCGAATGCACTCACGGACGCACTCGAGGTGCCGTTCTCGTCGAGCGGCATCCTCCCATCCATAAATTTTAAGTAAACCGTCGTAAACTTTGTAAGAATCCAGATGACGATGTTTAGACTTTCGGGGCCGGACGCATCTGTGTCTCTGATACTGCGCTTGATCGGAGACACCCTGTATACACGGTTGAAGGTTACGCACGGAGGGGAAACGAATGGGTCGGATGGAATGCGCGTGGAACTGGAGGAAAGGGTGAGGAAGGGGCCGGGGAGGGGCGGGGGTGGAGGAAATCTACGACCGTCCGCACGCGTGTTCCCGCGGTCGCACGTCTCTCGCTCTTTTGTCTCGCGACCGGGCTTTTCACAGTCACGATCATCTGGAAAACTGTGAAGCGATCCCCTCCATTCCCAACCCTTCTCCTCTCTCCTTTTCGCAATTTACTCTTGCGAGCCTCGTCGCATGTAGCGATCCATTTTTTCGCTTCGCCACTCAACCTGAAATGCAAACGGCGTAGATGAGACGCCGCGCAACTTATTGCACTTGCACTTAAGACGTAACGATTTTATCGTATTTTTAGTATCGCGTCTCTTTGTAACTTTGCTAGTAAGAGTATTGCAACGCGCGGCTGCGAAATAGATATCCCCTAATTCTTGTAATTGCGACTGTTTGAAAAATTAATTGCAAATTCGTGGTTGGACGCATTCAATGCATATAATTGAAGGAGGATTTTTTTCTGAAAATGTTTTTAGGAATTAAGAAAAGATTTTTTAATCAGATGTTTTTAAGGACGTTTTAAGGAATCTTTTTTATTTTTTAAAAGTAAGAAAATTATTTATTGAAACGTTTTGAATTTTTTACACATAGAAGATATATGTTTCATGAATATCTCTGAATTTTTGTGTCTATATTGGGCTCCTCCTCCTCCCGCTATTATGGTTCAATCAATGATAGTCCGGGGCGATTTGTGGGAGCTCTCTTTTCTCTCTTGTGGTCCTGAAATAAAAAAATTAAAGTTTGGCTTTCTCGTTATAAACGTTACTTTTGATACTAAACCTCCAAAAAATACTTTAAAATATGAAAATAACAAATTGGTGACCTGTAAAAGTAAAAGTATTGTTTATCAACTTTTACTTTGGCCCCTATAGAAAGAAATCCCTTTTAAAGCCATCGTGTAAAAATTGATGTAAAATGTATGTTTATACATAATATATATAAATATAAAAATGGGTTAAACCGCGGAATCCTACACTTTATTGTATTTGGCAAAATATCTATTTATATCTCAAAATATTTGTATTTCATTTTTACAATTAAATTATATCAACATACAATTGTCTTAATAGGAGTAGTGCGCACTGATTTGAATTCATTAAAAAAAAATTCGGCCAAATGCACTTCTGGAAATTTTTTCGCGGTATTAGGAAATCGTTCAGAACGGAGAGGGTTAGGAATTTATTAGTATAATCTCGCGTTTCTTGAAGTCTCTGAAATCCCTTTCAAAATCTTGTACATGCGTCATTCACCGAGCATTGCACCGACTGAGCAACAGCATGCAGTCACGTGGCGGTATCTTGAATAAACATTTTTCTTTCGGGGCCGATAATCTGCTTTGAAGATTCGCGCGTGTCGAGTATTATATGTATACAGCCTCGGCCAAAAAAAATTAGGCACCTTATTAATCATTATTTAAAACTTTTGCTAAAAAAATGATTAAGGTTCACTGCACTGAGAAAAATATCTACTTAAAAATGGACAAATCAGAAGATTTTGATTATATGATAATTGGAATTCCGATTATCTCAACTAGAATTCTAGTAGATTTAATCAGAAAATTTTGATTCGTCCATTTTCAACCAGAATTCCAATTATATATATATAATTTGACCAAACATTTTTTTTCAATATATAATAAGTAGGTAAAATAAAAATAAGCACAGATAAATGGACTATCACGTGCAATACAATCAAGTACAACCTTCTCGAATTTAGTAGATTTAGCCAGAAAATTCTAATTCGTCCATTTTTTAACAGAATTCCAATTAATCCAACGAGTCATTTTTCTCGGTGTATAAATGATCCTTTGTTGTCAAGAATTCTTTAAATTTATATGTAATGTCTGCATTATAGGTGGTGGAGGTAAAAGAATTTCAGATGAACGAAAAAATATCACAAGTGCCTAATTTTTTTTGACGAAGGCTGTATTTAGTCCTGTCGCGCGGAGAGCGCATCGTTCGACGAACAATGACACCGGTTAGATGTAGTCGAAATATAGGGGATTCCGTCACGTTGCAGCAATGTGATCGGGGATGAGGCCTCCGCACAGGTCGCCGACTCACGTTTTCCGTGTAATCCAAGCCTTAAAATAGAACGATTATTCGAACGCTCCCTATCCGCGGTCTCGGCTCGCGTAGTCGCGCGAGTCGCACGCTCGAATTTATATTCCGAGTTATGATCCCTCTCGAATAGCGGCACAGAGAATAACCGAAGACCAAGACTCGTATTTCGCGTGTTGGTTGATAGACGAGAGGGGTTGGCCGTGTCGAACGGGAAATTGGAATTAAAAATCTCAGCTTTAAATGAGAATTGGAATTAAAAGCCTGATATGAAAACATTCTCATATTATCTTATAATATTCACTGAAAAAATTTCTGGTTGAAAATGGACGAATCAGAATTTTCTGGTTAAATTTATTAGAATTCTGTTTGAGATAACCGGAATTCTGGTAGATACAATATTTCTGGTGAAATCTATTAGAATTCTTATTTTGACCAGAATAATTATATCAATCAGAATTCTAGTTATCTCAATTAGAATTTTAGCAGATTTATCCAGAAAATTCTGATTCGTCTATTTTCCACCAGAATTACTATTTAATTCGAGGGGGTAACCACTTAATGTAATCGTGGGACAGAGTCCTCGAAATCATTATAAAATTCATATGAAATCTCTAATTCGATAATTACATATGCAACCACGAGAAATCATTGTATAATATTAAATAAAATCGTATATTTTACCAAATAATTTCATATGTAGTGAAAAAAATTATTTATAATCAGATGAAAACATATGAAATCAAATGAAATCCTGTAATTTGTGAGACAATATTTCAGCGGTTACCCCCTCGATTTAATCCAACCATTTTTCTCAGTGTTTGTAAGAATTTGTTATACTTTATATAAATTTATGAAAGTTTCTGAAAAATATCTTAAATTCTTTCTGATTTTATAATTTTTTCTCAAGAATGATATAATAGTATAATAAATTTTAGAAATATTTACAACATTTTAGAATTCATGTGAAAAATTCTAGAAGAGATGTAGATTTTCTCAGTACTTCCGAAAAATGTTCCAATTTATATAAAAAAAGTCTAAGTTTTTTTAGAAGTTATACAGAAATTCTGAAAAATTAAAGAATTCCAAAAAAAATTTTCACCACGGAAATCTTAGTTTAATTTCGAGAAAATGATTAAAAGAGGAAGAAGATGACAAAAGTCATTGAGAACAATTTCTCAAAATAGAAAATAAATTTCCCAATCAATAGAAAAACTAGTAGAACGAAAAACAGAATTTCTCCTCTTCCTTTAAAAATTTAACGTCGTTAAATATTTAAATGCGATAAAGGTAAACTATTATTCTTCTCAAGCTCCTTCAGTTGAACGCTATGTCGTGAATTAAATACTGTGAAAGCTTTATGACTGCGGTTCTTTGCCCTTGAAGTATCTGCGCGTTTTTTCTGGATGCGTTTCCGAACAAGAGAGACTTATATCTCTCCCGAAGGGCAGCGTGGAAAAATATCTCGCGGTCGGGAATTCGTCATCGAAATTTCTGGAAGGCGGGCGAAGAAGAGCCTGCGGCGAAGAAGAGAGGAGAGAAGGAGTGAGATGCTGATAGAGCGCATTGGCCCGGGACGTCCGGTCTATGACTCAGGAATGACCCTCGTTGAACCGAGAGAACGCGGCGGCGCAGCCGAAATGCACCGCGGAGGGCAAAGACGTCTTTCGGCCGAAGGCGAAATTCACGACGCCGCGTTTTTAGCTCCGTCAAAACTGAAAATATCGCGCACACCACACGTCGACATGGTTGGCATCGCGAGAAAAAACCCGCGGGTCTCTCCTTCTCCGGCATGAACCGAATTCCACTCGCGCCGATGATGGATCCTTCTGATAATGGAATGGAAGAAAGGGGGATAGACAGATAGATATCGCTATTTTTACTGAGCGCTCTACCATAATCCTCTCAAACGTTGAGACATTACACATATTAATTACATCGTCATTAAAAAAAATTTCTGGTTAAAAACGGACGAATCAGAATTTTCTGGTTAAATTTATTAGAATTCTGGTTAAGCTAACCGGAATTTTGATTGATACAATATTTCTGGTAAAATCTATTAAAATTCTTATTTTTACCAGAATAATTACAGAATTCTAGTAGATTTAAACAGAAAATTCTGATTCGTCCATTTTCCGCCAGAATTACTATTTAATTCAATCAGACTATTTTTCTCAGTGGTCAAATTCATGTAATGTCAAATTATATACTCAATTTGAATTTATTTTTAATTATTCTGTAGGTGTCATTGCTCTTACTTGTTAATTTAATTTTGTTTAACTTAAACATTGTTAAAAAGAATGGTGTTAAACAATTTAATTAAAAAAATGTATTAAACTTAGTTTATTATTAGAGTATATTTACTAAGTGTTTAATACATTTTTTTCAATTAAATTGTTTAACACTCCATTGTTTTTAGCAATGTTTAAATTAAACAAAATTAAATTAACGATAACAAATAAGAGCAATGTTATAGACGTTATAGACATTGTTTACTTTGAAGTTAATCACAGAAATGAATTGATTAATTTACATTTGACATAGAAGTTAAAAATAACAAATTGTTACTTAACTCAAGGGATTGGTTATCGCTACTTAGATGTCTGACAATGTACAACATAATAATTACATTTAAAAACAATCAAAATAATAATGAGAAATAATATGGAAGAAAAATAAAAGAAAAACAAATAAGTAGGAAGAAGGAATAAAGAAACTAAGTAAGCTAACTGAGTTAAAGAAAAATACAAACTACATGCATGCATACGCAAATGAAGGTATTTGTACAAAGAGAAAGAGAGAGAGAGAGAGAGAGAGAGAGAGAATCATCATTTACGTTTTGTGACTTCTCTCAAGTGTCAGACATATTACAGTACAAGATTATAATGTTGATACGGGAATACACGATCTAAAAGCTTATTTATTGTAATAAAGAATTAAACTAAAAGAAAATTTAAAGATCAAATAAAATCAAAATAAAATTAAAATAATAAGGAGAAGGAAAGAGAGAGCGGCGCGATTTGCAAACCTCATTGTTACATTTATAATACGCCGTAATTCCTGTTTGCGCGCGATAATTTGTAAAATTAATGTCGTTTGAATGAAAATCGGATTAAACCGTGTCACTAGTGGCTAATTGGGGCGTGACGACAAAACGTGTTTTTCAACACGCGTCGTGTTTACGTTATTTAATATGCGTATGCATAAGCCTTAAGAATAAATCTCGATCGACGTTCAACGACCGATTCATCGCCGCGGCGATGTGGCGACGACGACGACGACAGCGTTTTATCGTATTTTTTGTTTGCTTTCTCCGCCCGTTTTTACCACGTTTTTGCGCCGCTTTGTGCTTCGTATCGAACATCGGTCGTTCAACGCTCGCGTGTCGTGTATACACGCGAAATTTGCAACGTCCGTCGCGGGCGCAGTCTGCCGTGATTTATTTCGCGATTGCAATTAAAGAGCCTCGTTGCAGCGCGCGATCTCGCGATCTTATCGCTTGCCTCTTTTTATCTGTTTATCCCAAATGACATCAAGATTTTACTACGTTTGCGAATTGCGACTGGCAGATCACGTCAAGATCGTCGTTCGCTCTCGCTTTCGGATTTCCCTCTTTCCTTCCTTCTCGCGAATCTCGACGGTAAACAACGCTTACGCAAACAGTCAGCGATATTTTTTATCACGCTATTTTCTCGTTACGCACACGATAGAATAAAATGTATTTGGAAAAAACGTGGGAATTTCAGTTGCGCATGCTGCGCATAAAACTACGACAACCTGATTAATCATTCAAATTGAATTAATCCGTACGTGGAATAACTTTTTGATCGCAAATCGATGAATAAGACGATTTTTCTCTTTTTATGTTGTCGACAATAATTCATACAATTAGGTGGCTGTAAAAAACTTTTTTTACGAGAGTTGCTGTTTAGCGTTTGTGAGATTAACTTTTTGTTTTTGGCAATTTTAAACACTATTTAAATTTAATTCGTAAGTGCATTTAATCAAGTTATAATGATGATTATTATTATTATTATTATTCGTTTGGGATTTAGCTTTATAAATTCGCTAAATGTGTAAATGATATTTATATACATTATTAGAGAAAAAGAGACGGTTATAGAATGGATGGGAGAGAGGAGTTGTGAAATACCACGGTATCTTGTACAGTTTACATTGCATTCTGGGGGCGACCGTAAAAATTATTTTGTCACAGTTTGCTTAGACGTTATAACACTGGCTACTGGTCATTAGTGTTTACTTCGTTGTCGTAAAAGCTGCGTTTCAGTTTTGCAGAATAGTTTTATAGATGTGTACTGTTCACATAATTTTGAGAAGTACATTGAAAGAAAAGATTGGCTGCTGCAGTAAATTAGATAGTAAAATATGGCATAGCATTTTTAATTGGCTACACCAGCCAATTTTTGATTGCTGCAGTCAATTAAAAATGCTCTGCCATATTTTACCATCTAATTTGCTGCAGCAGCCAAACTTTTCTTTCAATGAAGCTATATAGATACAGTGACCATATTTTCTTAAAGAAAATAAAGGATAAATCTGAAAATTTTAAGGCTTTGTTCCTACATATTTTCAAACCAATTCGTGATTGTCAAAAATTTGTGCATTATAACATTTTATTGCACGGTAGGGGAGAGTGGTCTAAATCGGACCGTGTTCCAAATAGGACCTTTTTAATTTAAATGAATACGGTTAAGCAGATTTGCGTACTATTTATAATGTAAAGTCCTTATAAGACACCGAACATGTGATAGTAATTTGACATAACATTTCTCATTCATAAAATAGATGCAAATATGTATTTTCAGCCATCGTGCAAATTTAAAAGGTGTTAAAAATTTGAAAAGTAATTGATTTAAGATAATTAAAGAGTGTAGAATTCAAAAATATCAAGCATTTTGTGATCACTTTTGCGGTTTATTGTAAAATTTGTTCCAAAGTCCGAAAGGACCCGTGTCCAAATCGAAGAGTACAGTAGATAACTTATAGGCCTGATTGTACTGGTGATCGACTGACCAAATCTGGTCCAAGGAATTAAATCAGTAAAATATCGTGAGTCTGATGACTCAGATTAGTTGAGTTTTATTGATTTCAATTCTAATAATATAAACTGTCAGTAATTTTGTTTTCTGAAAATATTTTTATTTTTGACTGTCAAATTGTTCGTTTTTACTCAATACTAAGAAAAATACATTAAAATATTTTAAAATTCCATGTAAAAATTCATAAAAATAGGAATTTTCGATTTGAACCATTGGTTCCAAATCTGACCGGAAAAAACGTTTTTACATTATAGTTCAACACAGGTGAGAGATGCGTCAAAATGATCTGAAGCAAAAATGAAGGGAATTAAATGATCTTTCCAATGGCACCTTCGGTTTTACGATCGGACTTTATTTACGCCTTATAGAGAGCAAAAATTGTGAATAGGTCCGATTTATACCACTCTCTCCTATAATTAAGTAAAGATAATGCGCAGTTTTCTGATAGTTTGAAACTGGTTCGACTGTATTGAAACAACTTTGATCTGAAATATAATAAAAGGTTCGAAATAATAAAAAATGAAAACAACTCTAATTTGAATAAATTTAATTTAAAAAATTAAGAAATATAATTAACAAAAACAAATTGTATTTATATGCATAAAACTGTAAGATATACGTAAAAATTTGCTCATTGATATAATATTATAGACATTGGAGCGCTAGTTAGAAAAGAATTTCCCATAATGTTAAAATAAAGGACAGTAAAGAACAATATTGGAAAATAAAGGACAAAATTGAATTTTGAAAAAACAAATAAATCTAAAGGACCTAAAATAAAAGCTACCTAAAATAAAGGACTGTCCTTTACAATAAAGAACGTTTGGTCACCGTATATATAAATATTGATTTTATAATTTAAGTCTAGCTTGGTGGTTTTGAATGTGGCTTTCAAATGATATAATTGAACTAAATTTGATAACGAAATATGTGCGTGTACCCGACACACATGTAAAGTTATACTATATACTAGTTGGTGGTATTCCATATTTCCCCTCCTATTCCATAATCGCTATCTTTTTTCCCTGTCTTCAGTTTTTTTGTTACGTTCATTCTGTTTATTCGAAGAATTTCTATCGATAATATAATTACTGTCACTCGGTGGCTAACAAACTTGTACCAAAAGTAGTTTTGTCACATAAATATTAAGATAACCGGATCCTATATGGTGTAATATGACCAACTCGCTGTTTGTGGGTCATGACACAGTGAATTCGACAGATAACACTATATAGTCAATCATGCAAGCTGTCCATCTGACTCGATCGCATCGGTCCATTGTTCGATTTGATCATTCTGTTATTGTGATTGCGATGTAAAAAGAGGAAAACATACTTAGGTTATATTGAGAATATGTATCCAATATGACCTAAATGTTACGGCTTTTTTTAAATTTTCAGTATATCTATGTAAATATTTGAATATATACTTTTTAATGCTCAGAAATGTTTCTTCTTTTAATTCTAATTATCAGTTTCCAATTTTGGATTTGGCAAATAATTAAAAAAAATCGCAAAGCTTAAGTAGGACATACAGGATCCAGTTATCTTATTAAAACTCGTTTTTATCAATGTAGATTAACTTTAATTTCGGTTCAACTTGCTCTTCATTTTTTTCTAATTATTAAAACTAGAAAAAGATGAGTTACTTGAATCAAGATTAAAATTAACTACCTTGGTGGAAACGGGTATAAGTTGTTTCAGTAAACCAAAACGCCCCATGATCTTCCTCTGTTTAGTATAAATTATTTCATAGTGAAAAAAAATTGGCGTTTATCTTTATCTAAGGGATGTACAAAATATTATCAGTATGAGAATATTATCTTCGAAAATTAAGATATAAATGTTGGGGTGTCAGAAACACCCAACGTTAACAATTATGTTAAAGAAAATCACACACAAGTAACGTAGGGTTGAACGATCAGCGCTGTCTAGAACCAAAGCCTGCTTTCGCGCACGTTGTCTAAAGTTCATATTTTTAAACCGGGCTTTCTTTATGCTTCCTCCCTGGCTGTTCGTTTCGCGACGTTTCCAGCGGCAATATTCAAATGCCGATCGGGCCTCCGGTCCGTTGCCCCGTCCATAGTGCAACTAAACTCGACTCTTTGCTTCTATGGCCGCAACAGTCGACCGCACCATTTCCGGTCGTTCAGACATTTTTCCCGAAATTTCAACGTGCAACGCGAGTTCAGTCATCGACCTCAGCTCGCGCATTTCGCATACGCTCGCTCTCTCTCTCTCTCTCTCTCTCTCTCTCTGTCTCGTTTGCATACGCACGCGCATACTTACTGTGCATGATAATAGCCGCGGCAGGCTATACACTTGCATCGCGCTCGAGTTCGTTGCGGATATACTCGTATGTTTGCTGTTGCGTCACGGGATGTTTGCCCGTTCACTTATCCACGTGCGTCTTTATCTTCGTTCTCTCCTCGGGCCACGCAGCAGCCGGCACATCTAAACGTGTAGCCTGTGCGGCGGGCCGAGGATCAATACACGAAATTCGCACCGCCCCCGATTAAGAGAGATTAAGAGCTCATTTCGTCTTTTCGTTATTTATTATTTGGTGTTGTTTACTATTCGCGTTTTTATCAGTTATTTTATTAGCTAAATATATCAACAAATGAATTTGAACATCGACGGAAAGTTTGTGTTAAATTTGATACATTTCATGTATCCCAAACGTCCACTCAAATTGTTGTGTTAATTTAACACGAGATGAATGTGTTAATTAGAATGTAACATTACGTGAAAGTTAACACAAAAAGTGTAACTTTGACAAGATTTGGAAAGATATTTGTTATTTTATTCACAGACTATTCTGTGAAAGCATATTTTTCTTAAAAGATTAAAGTGAACAGATAACATAAAACTAACATAGTTTATTTAAAGCATAAATTTCAATAATACATGAATAAATGATTAATGTTCGTGTTGATTTAACATTTATAATATATTATAAATTAAACCATTTTTTTGTTGAACTTGAAGGTTAACACTCAAATATGTTAAAAATTCAATGAAAAAATTTTAATAAGCACCGACATTTTAAATAAATACAAGATACTTTTTGTTACGATGAGCGTGGAATTCATCAGATTGATTGACTTTAAACGTTTCTCACAGAATCATTACATATATTTTTAAGCTGGTGTTATTATGAGCTTTTTATTTTTTCACATTCTTCGTTTCAGGATTTATATTTTCAAATGTATAATAATTCAAAGGATATTTCAAAGGAGCAGAGAAAGAGTACTCGAGTTTTCTCAAGATAAACTTGGAAAAATGACAAACTCGGCGGTCGCGATCTGGTCATTCCCCCGTCGAGGATATGAGCGAGAATAATGCGTGTGCGATGTAATCCCGTCCGTAACACCGGATCTCCTCGAACGGTCGGAATTGTTAAGTGCCGACTAATGCAAAAGAAGTCGTATTACTCGAGCGAGCGCAAGGAGAAGCCGTTAATTCTTGCGCTTTGACATTAGCGGCCGCGCATCTTTCTCCCCTGTGCTTCATTTCGCGGCCGGTAAACCGTAAAATGTGCCTGAAGCACCCCGTGCCGAGCCGTACCGCCGTCGTTGCCGCCGTGTATATACGCGGCAAGATTAATGGCTTCATCTCTGGCGCGAGAGACGAAGCCGCGAAGGCACTCGACTTCGTGATCAGCGTCGCAGAGCGCATCGCTCCGCCGAGATCGTCGACATTTATTTGGACGCGACGTGGTCTCGAGATCGATGTCTTGGAATGAGCTTAAGGTTGCATATCAAAATTTTTGAAACTAGAACTTACAGGCCAAAATTCTGGATGTGTTTTGCACGGAGAAAAAATAGTTAAGCAATTTTTACATTATGCAGCCTTGATGAAAAATATGAGGCACCTTATTATTTAAAGCTTTAGCTAAAACATTGATTTTTGGCATCTGCTTTAAATTATCTTTTGTTTCAAAAACTTGTGTATGACGAAGGTAATCAATAGATGACAATGCAAGTAAAAGAATTCCAGATGAATGAAAAAAATACAAGTGCTTAATATTTTTGGCATTTACTTTAAATTATCCTTTGTTTCAAGAACTCTTTTAACTTGTGTATGACGAAGGTAATCAATAGATGACAATGCAAGTAAAAGAATTCCAGATGAATGAAAAAAATACAAGTGCTTAATATTTTTGGCATTTACTTTAAATTATCCTTTGTTTCAAGAACTCTTTTAACTTGTGTATGACGAAGGTAATCAATAGATGACAATGCAAGTAAAAGAATTCCAGATGAATGAAAAAAATACAAGTGCTTAATATTTTTGGCATTTACTTTAAATTATCCTTTGTTTCAAGAACTCTTTTAACTTGTGTATGACGAAGGTAATCAATAGATGACAATGCAAGTAAAAGAATTCCAGATGAATGAAAAAAATACAAGTGCTTAATATTTTTGGCATTTACTTTAAATTATCCTTTGTTTCAAGAACTCTTTTAACTTGTGTATGACGAAGGTAATCAATAGATGACAATGCAAGTAAAAGAATTCCAGATGAATGAAAAAAATACAAGTGCTTAATATTTTTGGCATTTACTTTAAATTATCCTTTGTTTCAAGAACTCTTTTAACTTGTGTATGACGAAGGTAATCAATAGATGACAATGCAAGTAAAAGAATTCCAGATGAATGAAAAAATATAAGTGTTTAATATTTTTGGCCAAGGCTGTATTATGTAAATATAAAAGCATTTTCTTTTTTTCCACATATTAAGATGCCTGTTTTTTTTTAAGAATAAAATGCCTTTTTATATTACATGCTCTCTAAATTCCTTGGAGTAAAATCTCACTCCAAAAGAGTGAAAATACTGTCACTGTTGAAGAATGGAAATATTTGCATTCTTGAATAAGAGTTGCAGATTTTCATTTTTTTTTTTAGAGTGAGATTTTACTCCAAGAGAGAGTGGAAAACGAACTATCTTTAAATTGCTGCATCTCATATCGAAACGAGACAAAAAGCATTTTAAAGCTAAAAGTTGATACTTTCATGGCATTAATAAAAATTAAAAAATTACTACAATGAATATTTAAAAAATCATTTTTTTTTGCATTTTTGATAATATTTTTCTTATTAGAGATACGAACTAATAATCAAATTTAAATAATGGATTTGAGTTCAACAGGCAAAAAGACAATAGAAATTGCTATTTACATTCGCGATACAAAAAAAGATCAAATTTGTTGCCTAATGTGATTATCCTAGACGCCTTCAGAAAATTCCTTCGGATATTCCCTTAAGAAAAGAGAACGGATGGGTTACACCAGACTGAAGATCCTCAAGCAGAGATTGGACAAACGTATCGTACGTTTGGTCCGCCATATTTTTCAGGACCTGCTTAAGATAGAATGAGATAGATAATACAGTAAGACAGAATGAGAAATCCATGCATTTCATTCTATCTCGTGCATTTATCTCATTCTACCTAGCGTCCTGAAAAATATGGCGGATCAATCAGTAATTGTCTAAAGTCTAAACTGTGTTCAATCTCCTTACTCTCTGCACTAAGCTGTACCAGTGTTGTTCCATCGGATCACTGAAAAATCTTCCGCGCATGCACGAAAATCCTTCAATGGCTTGATAAAACCTTCCACCAATAACCACAAAGGAAATACAATATCTTCGCATTTGGTCTCAGATATATCTGGAGGTCGATTGTGTATTTCAAAATGAGGTGAAAATTATAAAAACAACCAAATTTATTAGCATATTTATAATTTCATTGATCAACATCTAGTGAATTCGCTCACTTTTCTAATTTTCACCTCGTTTAAGATACATAATCAATTCCCAATTGAGCGAACTGTACTTGAAGCATTCCATGTCAAAGTGGGCACGTTTGAAACATCATTTTTAATTTTTTTTTAATTTGTTGACGTATTCTACAGATAAAAATATGAGACATGTGTTTCGCGAAAAAATTTGAGATTTTTTTGTGAAATTATTCACGCTTGTAAGTTGCAGAAATTCATAAAAAAAACATCGCTCATGCGAACCATTCAAATTATTGTATCGTCATATAATTTTATGTAATTGTATATAAATGGACATATTTTACATAACTGTATAGAGGAGAGTCTACATCGGACCTATTTACAATTTTTGCTCTTTATAAGACTTAAATAAAGTCCGATCGTAAAACCGAAGGTGCCATTGCAAAGATCATTTAATTCCCTTCATTTTTGCTTTGGATCATTTTGACGCATCTCTCACCTGTGTTGAACTATAATGTAAAAACGTTTTTTCCGGTCAGATTTGGAACCAATGTTCAAATCGAAAATTCCTATTTTTATGAATTTTTACATGAAATTTTAAAATATTTTAATGTATTTTTCTTAGTATTGAGTAAAAACGAACAATTTGACAATCAAAAATAAAAATATTTTCAGAAAACAAAATTACTGACAGTTTATATTATTAGAATTGAAATCAATAAAACTCAACTAATCTGAGTCATCAGACTCACGATATTTTACTGATTTAATTCCTTGGACCAGAT
>NW_017255923.1:436176-490565 GCF_001594055.1 Mycetomoellerius zeteki
CAGCCAATCTTTTTTTTCAGTGTATATAATTATATATAAAATTATATATAAAATATGTCCATTTATACACATATATACAAAATTATATATAATTTTACATCATTTTATATAATTATATATAAAACATTTTTTCCTGGACAATCATAGTTCAATAATCGAAAATAAGAATGAGAAGAATAATCGACTATTTATATAATTGCAATGGTCAATTTTCTACGACTTGAGATCTTACGACCGCTACCGACTTCTATTATAGACACCGTATTAGTTACTTGAGTAAAGTTTTGAAACGCAGATCGATAATTTCCTCTCGCCGAATAGAGTAGGTGTAAGGTATCTGAGCTGAATAAGCCCCACTTTAAAATTTATTACTTTAGAACTTGCTTTACGCCTGCACTATATGCTTAAAAGATGTGTCGTAGGAAGTAGATAAAAAAAGATTAAAAAATTGGAATCGATAGCAACACGTTCGTTTAATACAACAAAAACTTATGTGTATGAGGCTAGTATGAGCCATTTTTATAACAATCCGCTGCAAAATTGACCAGTATACAATGTTTCATAATTTATTATAATTCATTATAATATTATTCAACTTCCTAACTATGGAAAATAACTAATAAATAATTTTTTAAAAATAAGTGTAAGTATTTTTTTTAAACTTGTACTTATTAAATAAGGCCCACTTATGTGATTTTTATTATAGCTACTATTATTTGTTTGTTATGTGGAGTTTATGCCAGAAAATAACGATTTTCAATGATACTATCGTTTAAGAAGCCAAAATTGCATTCAAATTGCTAAAAATGTTCAAAGATTGAAGAATTAATTACAAACAAAATTAAAGATAATTGTAATATTTGAGAGTAGAGTAAGTCCTAAGGAATTTTCTTTCTATGATTAATAATCATTTTAAAACTGATTTAGAAAGAAAATGTTTACTTTCTTTGTTATTTTTAATTTATTTTTTATTTAGGCCTTATTATATTCATATGCATGTAATAAGGCCTAATGTCAGAGTAAGTAATTTTTTAATAAAATTTTTTTTTTGTTCATTTACATATATTCTATATAAATAATACATTTTATTTTGGGAAGTGAATGAAATGAATATTTGATTCCCACTTAATTTATTTCAATATCCCCATAAATAGAATTAAAAAAAAAAATAAATTAGATGGGCCTTATTTGGCTCAGATACCTTATATATTTTGTAGTTTATGTTAGTAAAGATATAAAGGAAGATTATTAAATCACCCAAACAAGCTTGCTTCGGACTTACTTTTTACAAGCAAAACAATAAGACTGAAGAAATACAAGATCCTCTAATATAACCAAAGTCAAACTATTAAAATTATTATTCTTTTACATCTTTTTCTATTCTTATGTTTTTAAGTTTACCGAAGCACCGAAATTACAATCAACAATAACAAACAAACTGTAATTTACTCAGGTAACATTAAGTAGCTGGAAACATTGTATTTTGCTGATATAAAGTAGGTACTCACCAATGGGTGTGTATCTGGTCATGTTATGTTCGTACTCTGTATAAATTATTACTGAATGTCGCCAGACAGATTGTAAAATAAATTGGATGTTAAAAAAAAAAAAAATGTTAGTAAAAAAACCTTCCATTTTTATTCATTTTCAAAAACCTTCCTTCGACCTTCCGATGGGTCTTAAAACCTTCCAAATGAAGGAAAATCTTCCAATGGAACACTGAGCTGTACAAAGAGCTATCGGGTCAGTCACGCCACCGCGGTGGTGGCTCGGATATACGCGCATCGTTTATTTCCAATACGCCCCGAGTTAGGCGCGAGATCGAAACACAATGGCCGTTTCGCGTGTCGGATTCCGCTCGCTAAACGCGGCAGAGCGATTTCCTCCCCGGCATAACGTTCCGAAGAGAGAAAGAGAGAGAGAGAGAGAGAGAGAGAGAGAGAGAGAGAGAGAGAAAGCCATAAATAATCCCGACTGTTGCACGTGGAGATTCGTGTAAATCAACGGATCGCGCGGCGCCTCGCCGGATCATCGCGCCAGCTCTCGCGCGAGTTTTCGACAAGATCCGAGCACGCCTGGGTGCGGAGAAGACGGGAGAGAGAAGGGCGAGAAGACGCGGGGAAGAAGTGGGCATGGAGATTCAATAGGTGACCTTGGCAGGCAGAGTCCTTTAAGAGAGCCGAATGGTCAACGTTCCGGGGACCTTCGGAGTCTCGTAGTCACGGACGGCCAAACTGCATCCAGACGCTCCCAATAAAGCTCGCGCGCGCGCTCGCTCTCGTCCGCCTGCATCTCTGCATCTCTTCACCCCCGTGCATCTCGCGCTCGCTCCAACTCACTCCTGCACCTTGTACTGCCCCTCGGCGCGATACCCTCGATCCCTCGTGGCCCTCCTCTCGTCCTCCCGGCGAGGGAGAGAGAGACTAAATCCGGATCCTTGCGAATCCGAGGAATTCTTTCTTCGGCGTTCGCAAATCCACGGGGCGGACAGCGGCTCGTTTCGCCCGTCACGCGCGCGCCTTGCCTTCGCAAGAAAATTCACGCCGCCGACCGATGACGTGAATCGGTGTGTAACTACCACTCGTTAACTCTTTCTGGGCGCCTGCTCTCAGACTGCAATGCCGCTGTCGTGGCGTTCCTTTTTTTTCCTCCGTTTACTTATTGTTGGTTTCAAGATCAGCAGGTTAACGCTTTGCGAGAAAAGAACAAGAAATGGGGATCGATTACGCTGATCGCTAATGATTTTGTTAAATTTACTTTGGGTAATTTTGGATGATTCTTGTGTACTTTTTTATGCTAATTCTATAAAATGAAGGTAGAATTTATCCTATGGGCTCTAATTTTTTTGTAACCGACATATCTCTTGTTAAAAATTTCTACATTTTGCTAGCAACAGCTCGTTGTATCTTTTTTAATTAAAATGAGTCTTTCTTGATTAAAATGATTTATTTTAATTATGTTAAATCTTTTATAATAATCAGAAAATTATGTTAAATTATTCAGTAGTTGTTTGATACGAATCATTCTTTTATATTTAAAGAGAAGAGATATAATCTTGGCAATATAAGTATAAAGCACCCTTAGTTTATTGCATTTTTTCTTAACAAAATTCAAGGGAAAGATATAATAATAAAATATTAAATTCAATGTTAACAAATAATAGGAACAATTTTTTTGTGACGCAATCAATATGTGGGACTGACTAAAATTTTTTGTTACTAGTTTCAGAAGTTCAAAAATGTTCAACCATACAAACGATTGCAACACTTGAACTTATCATAAATACGGTACGATAATTAGTTGCACGTGAGTAGAACAAAACTGTAAAAAATAAGGTAACAAAACCCACAAAATTATTTTAAATAATTACACTAAAAATTATAGAAAAATGTCTCAAGGTCATCAAAGAATTTCAGTTATGGGTTAATAAAATGCGAGGCATTATGAGTGATACATAAACACAAAAAATATATTTTAAAAAAGTTTTATACTTTATTAAAAATATAAAGATATTTGAATAATTATATAAATAGGTATATATCTTTGAGAAAGAGAGAAAAATTCTCGTTGAATTTTCGAGATAAACCGTTGAAAACGTTCCTTGATTTGTTTATTGTATTAATCCAGTTTTGCAACTTAGACTTCATATATTTAGTGTCGGTTTTTCTCTCTTCCTTCTCACGATGAATTACCAATCAAGTAGATAAGCAATAAACACTGTATACTATTAAACGTAGTAGATATTACGGATGAGTGATCGCGAGTGACTCGAATTAATTCTCTTAAGAAATACGTGATTAACAACTTTGACTTTTTTTTCTACTGAAAGTCGGGACTCGACTCGTCTGCAGCGACGCCTTATTGAAGATGTCGGCGTCATCATCGGCGACGTCGGCGTCGGCAGCGTGTCCTTCACCACGTGTTTCGTGCTGCAATGATGCATTTTATGCGTTCTGCAACAGATTAAATACAGTTAAACAATTTAACTTAAGAAACTGCATTAAATTTGATTTATTAAATTTAATTTATTATTTAAGTGCACACGTTATTTATTTCAAGAATAACGATAAATGGATTGATTTTTATTTTGACTTATATATCATAGAAGTTAAAAATAACAAAACGTTATTTAACTCAAGAAATTGGATTGCTCCTTTGTTATCTAACAGTGCATTTGTTCTCCGCACTTATTAAGAACGCCAACTTCCGGAAACTTCCGTCGTTGTATACTTATTACGAGTCGCATTTAAGCAGTGATTAATTTTTTATTCGGGTCAACTTGCACAAATTATTTTCGCCAAATTTGCCATTTGTGCATAATTACGTACGTTCCACTCATGAATAAAAGCACCCTGCCTCTCGCGAACGTTAATTATGTACACGCAAATTTCCGCCCGTACATCCTGTCTATCTCCGCGTCTGCTGTCCAAATGCAGCATTACGAAGTAAAGACGAGTAAAAAGGGAGATTCGGAAAAGTACGTTGTATTAAATATTATGTACTATCGTTTAAATAATTATACGTTGAAAAAGGCGGCTACTAAATCGCCATTTATTCTGTATAATTGTCAAAAATGGAAAGAAAAAATCGTGATCGTGTCCGCTAATTAATTTAATTGCGTTTAAAGCGTGTATAGGCTTGACGAAGAAAAATGGAATTGATACGATAATGACGTTTCGCGGTTCCGACGGGAAAGGTGACAGCTGATAAATTATCGAGGGCGCCCGCAGCGAAGAGATTATACATGATTCTCATCGCTCATTGACTTTAATGGCTACGGTTGAAATCCGCGATTGACTAATTAGACTTTCTACGCCCGTTAAATTCACGACGGATCCGCCTCGATGCGGCGAGCCTGCCGCGATTTATGCGACGAATGTCAATAAGTCGTTTAATTCCGAATCATTCATTACAAATTGCACTGGGCGTGCGAGAGGCGGAAAATATATTTTTAAGCAGGTCGATGACTTCCGTTCAGACAGGCAATGACTGAATATAATTCGGTTGTGCGTTCGACGTATGATTTGGAATTTTCGCACTGAGAAAAGTTTTTGTATTTTTCATTATAACTTCACAGTAAAATAATTATTCTTAATAGCGCCTTTTTTATAATTATTACTAGTGTAATAATAATTTCTTTACACATTTTAGTTCTAAATACAAAAGTATATTATTGCCATCGATTATAAGTTGTAATCATTTTTAGAGTTAAGTATGTATTTTTTTATATATGGAATTATAAACGTGGAGAAAATGTATTAAATTTATTAATTTGTTTGAATAGTGCCAATTGAATATTTACTAAATGTAAATATACATTAATTTGGTTAAAATACACGAATATTAATTTGATTCAACTATTATTATATTTTATTTAGCAAATATTCATTTTCCGTAAATAATTGCTATATTTGTAGATACTATTCAAACAATAATTTATTAAAATTTAGTAATTTCCTTTCCGTGTAATTATTATTATAAAATACAAATTTAATTATTACTACAAAAAATACTGTCACTCGTGACAGGATTTTTGAGTTATATAACAATTTTGTGGATAATTTTTAAGAAGAATTACCACTTGAGAGAGTTGAGTTAGAATAGAAAACTCTTCAGTGGGCATACAAAGAAACGTAGCACTTAGGTTTTATAAAAGAAAAGATAGTATTACTTATGCTTTATTTTTTAATTTAATACAACAGTATTTTTCTTCGAGGAGCGCGTCTATACTTGACACCCTTTTTTTACTTTTTTTTTTTCAAACTATTGCTGTCATTATAGCATACTAACTGTAAAAATGGAACACTATAATTATTTTATCATGCAATTACAGTCATAAATATGAACACTTCTCCCAGTGTGATTTAACAAACAATCAGAGCGCATAAATCGCGCTGTCGATTCAGTTACATACATTTCTAATCTTTTTTCTTAATCCATGACAAGCGATTTCTTTAATGGATTGAACAATTAGCAATAATCGCAGCTCTATTGGCATTGCAGATTTGTTTTGATCAACGTTGTTGCCGATACTTCGTACTTAGCAGCTCCGATGATTCCATCTGGCTTTCCGTCCTTGGGCACGTTTTCTTTTCTTTTTCTTTCGTTTTTTTTTCCACGAATACCAGACTTGATCGGGACTCGAGCCCAACGTGTGATGCAGCATGACGGTCGTCCTCGAAAAGGAGATGCAATAAAGATAATTATATTTCCATTCGTGACAGTGACGTCAGTTTCGATTGCACGCTCGCGCTTGCATATTATCGCGGTGTGGTTTTACACCTGTCGAACTCCTCTCGGCAGTTCTCAATAATTTACCCGATCTTGCGCCCATCAGAATTGTCATAAAACTGGAAATCAGGAAAATCAAGGAATTGTCAGGGAAATTGAAA
This sequence comes from Mycetomoellerius zeteki, assembly GCF_001594055.1. Taxonomy (NCBI): domain Eukaryota; kingdom Metazoa; phylum Arthropoda; class Insecta; order Hymenoptera; family Formicidae; genus Mycetomoellerius; species Mycetomoellerius zeteki. The sequence continues at coordinate 442,569 of NW_017255923.1, forward strand.
ACGATCAGGGAAAAATCGCGAAATTTTGTAAAATTTTCTGGAAAATCAAAATTCTTAGCTTTAAAGAAGTTTAATGTATGTACATCACATCTACGGATTTTTGGAATATTACCAACTTAACAATTAAAATGCAGCGTCAGCAACATTAATAGTAGTTTATATTGCTATGTTAAATCGATGCCTCAACAAAATATTTAATGGTTTTTATATTAGGAAGAAAATACAAACACACATTTTAAATATTATTGAAAGTCAAGGAAAATTATGAAATTTTATTTTGTCTGCAAATAGGGGAAAACTTATGGAGTTTTAGGAATTTGTGATAACCTGATAACCCTTGTCACCCCGAGCGATCGCGAATTGTTACCGCGAAGTGCACGTAATCAATCGATAAAGAGAAAAATATTTTCTTGATCCAGGGGTTATCCCGCGAGATGTTTCGTAAACGCATAACAAACGCTCTTGTATCGCGATACGACAAACAAAGAGAACGATACGCGTGTTCCGTGGAAAAGTGCAAATAGACAAAGATAAACTTTGTTGGGGCTCGTTTCGTACCGACATTGAAAAAAGTCTGGTAATAATATAATCAAGCCTAGATGATAATTACTGAAGCTTCGATGAAATAATTTCAATTAAACAACGTTGGTTAATGCAATCAAATTAATTAAACGCTAATTTTACTTTTTAAAAAATTATTTTTTCTAATTATTATTAAACGGTTGGTTATCGTTGTTATATTTTTAAGTTATTATTATTATTATATGTTCACCAATATTTTTTTAAATATTACGCCGAACGCTGTAAATAAAATATCTACATTTGGGAATTAGTAAAGAAAGAAGAAAGTTTAATATAATATAACTGATACATAAAACTGATAAAATTATAGCTCCATTTATAGTGTTATTAAATTGTATTGTTAGTACTAATTAATTACATTTATAGTTCTCTGTACCAAAAAATATACAGTTTTGTGTATCCTAAAAGTACATTTATATAATTGTATCATAAAGTATATTTTATTTGTAATTCTATTTTCGGCGCCAACTATATTTATACAACTATAAATGTAATTATTACTAACACACTATAACATAATAATTATAAAAAAAATAGAGCGTCTTACATACATTTTTCAGTATCTACGCAAATTTTCGTTGAGAGAGAGAACAAGCGGGAGTGAATTGTGTAACGACCACAATGGGCGCGTTATCGCAGCGCGGTACGATAATTCGCGATTAAATTATCGATCGGTCGATGATCGCCTATTTTCGCGCAATGTTTCGAGGGCAGAAGCGACGGCGGGGGAGAGAGAGAAAAAAAAAGATCCCTGGCCCGTCGGACACTTTGTTTATCTACGTGGCCGCTGCAGAAAGGCCTGGCTGCAGTTGGCCGCGGCGGTAATAGCCGAAGGCCAAGTCAAACGCGAGTCGATGACTCCTTTCTTTCTGGTCTCTCTCCCAGCTGGCCGCGACGACGACGCTGTGCTATACGGATCAATTCAGGGTCGTAACGATCCACCTCGCGCCTCCGCCGTCGTTTTCTCAGGCCGCAGTGCCCGGGGTAGGGGCACGATCTCAGGGTCGCGTTTTCGCGAGACGACGAGAGAGGGGGAGGAAGAGGCGGTGGAGAAGGCTGTAAAATATTTTGAGCCAAGGAAAGCCAGCCGCGCATTTAGAGCCTTTCCTAATTTTTAAATCCTCTCGACGGTCTCGAAGGAGACCGCGGTTACCCGGCCTATAACGAGAGATTTATCGAGGAATATTGTTCGAAAATTTTTAATTTTAACCCTTAATATATACACAATTGAATCATTCGTGTTTTCTGTTTCTTTCCGCGTTTCCTTTCTTTTTAATACTAGGAGCATCTGGCAAATAATGGTCTTTGTCCTTTTCTTTTTGTTACACTTTAGAAATACAGATGTGAAGTATACAGGGAATAGATAGAATAATATGAACATCTGGGAAATATATTTTGATTCAGTATTCAGGTTATTATTTACATTTAGTTTACTTATATTTATTATAGTTTATTGTTTACAAAGTTCATTAATATGGAAGTTGTTTATTTCGAAACTAACGCAGATGGATTGATTTACATTTTGACATATATTAGTTAACCCAAGGGATTGAATTACCAGTGTTTGATATTTAACAATGTATGATTATTCCAAGGATAGAATCTGCAAAGACAAATAATAGGCCAACTTCTTATTAATAAAAAAAGTATATTTCCCAAGCGTTCACATTATTTTATTTACCCCCTGTATATATCACTTAATAATTTTAGTATAAAAAATTACTGTGTAAATAAATTCTTCTGCATAAAAAAATTGAACTTCATAATTTTTATATATATTTGTAAAAGTGATGAAAATGTACCCCTAAAAACGAACGACTCCATCGTATGTAGCAAAGAGAGCGGAAAATCATCAATCATGCATATAAGCGTCAAACCAACTCTTCTTTTCTTCCTTCGAATTGTCCAGGCGTGTCCATCGAAATGTCTGTTCTGTTTATGTCAATTGTCGTTTCGCGAAATAACTCCGTCTGCCTACGGCGACTTTGCGAGCGTGCCGGGACATGCGAATGCACTTATCCCCGAGATAGAAACGTCGCATGGCGACACGCTGATTACCCGTGCACGTTTTTGACGCTCGCTGTTAAGCGAGCGATAAGGGGGGAACGTCGCCGGGAGAAAGTGTTTCGCCTGATCGGCGTGCATTGCCACGGTCGTCCTCTACGTCGGTTGCGTTGCACACGAGTCGCTTAATGATGTCGTTGACTCGTGCGACCGACTCGCGCCCGCGCACGAGGCGACCGTATCGCAAAATCGCCCGCCCGGGCCGGATACGCTCCCGGAATAAATTATTCGGCGCCGTTGTTTCGAACGAGCCGGTCAGGTGTGATACATGCTAACAAATATGAATGCGAAATCGCGACGCCACGCGCAAACCCCGAGTAATTATTCGCGGTTTGACTCTCTACGCGGGAAATTGATCTCATAAATCGGCATCGAAGCTGCAACATCACTCTAAACTTCTTGCAGTGAAATCTTACTCCAAGAGAGTGAAAATATTTCACTTCTTGAAAAAGAGTGACAATTTTCACTCTTTTTAGAGAGAATGTTCACTTCAAAGGAGTGAAATCTCACTCTAAAAAAAGTTATATTTTGTCACCCCTTTTAAGTGAACATTCACTCTAAAAAGAGTGAAAATTGTGTGTTATTCTTTTTCAAGAAGTGAAGGGTGATTGTATTTTCATTTTCTTGGAGTGAGATTTCACTGCAAAAAATTTAGATTCTGTTTTACTTATTGAGATAATTATAAGATATGTATTTATTAAAATATGGTATGTTAAAATGATAAACGCTGTATAAGCCATGCCCCAATATTGAATTTGTTCAATGAAAAATGAACAATTTATTTGTAATTATTAAGATATTTGTCAATAACAACAGAGAAAATGGCAAACTAAAAAGAAAAAGTGAAATATTTTCCTCAAAAGAAGTAATAAAAACGTATAATTTTGATTATTTATAGCAAATTATTGCGGAAATATGGTTTATTTCAAGTTTCTTCTTGAGTAAGATCTACATTTTCGAATTTGTTAAAATATTGTATTGTATTTATGTACCTAAACATTTAGTATTTTTTTATGTTTATAAGAAACTAAAAGTTCAATTAAAAAAAAATTTAATTACTGTACAATCGATACGATGTAATTCATTAAATTTCACTTAAGTGCCCTTTTTTTAGATTTATACAATGATATTTTTCGATCACCAACAAAACAAAGCTTCACATAAATATTAATTTCTTTCGTAGTGTGTCACTAATTAATAATTAATAATAATATAAATGCCATCTTATTGATCATTTACCTTATCGTGATTTGAGAAATCGCAGTTAAAACCTAAATATTTTATAATTCCTGATACATAAAAAGTAATAATTCATAAGTATATATAATAATTTCTGAAGAAATTGGAGGATTTTAATCCATGAATTGCAATCATTAGACACAATCTTTCTCATTTGCGATTTTCTGCAGTTCCGCGGAACCAATCGCGAAGTTATCGTTTATCATGTCGCGCCTAAATGCGCGTTCTAAAAGGAAAGAGAGAGAGAGAAAGCAAAAAAAAAGACTCGACGCACACCCACGGCGACGACGCGGCCGCGCTCTTTCGTGGTGGGCCCCAGTTAGAGCTATCGCGGGTTTCAGCTCCCCCGGCTTGATCGGCGGGGTACGGGGGGGGGGCACCTTGTGGCATCTCACGGTGTGGGGCAGGGGGCCACGGGCTGGAGGGGGGAGACGGACCGGCGGAGAGGGGGAGGGAGCGGGTCGGTGCAGCGGCAGCAACGATGCAATTAGGCGAGTTATGCAGAATGACGTCACACTTCGGTCCGGGGTAACTGTGCTGAGTCAAGGACAGCCTGCCCAAGGCCCTGCCGAGCGACCCCTGTCGCCCCCTCTCGTCTTCCCTTTTGCCCATCGCGCGTGGAAACTCTCTCCTCTCTCGTCGCTACGCTTCAATCTCTCCCTCTCTCGCGCCATCCGGCGTCGTTTTCTCTCTCTCTCTCTCTCTCTCTCTCTCATCTCTCTCTCTCTCTCTCTCTCGTTCTTCCTTTCTTTCTTTCCCCGAGATCATTCCGCGGCCTCGTTCACTCTCGTAAGCCTCGTTGGTCTTCTTTGTTGTCCGCGAACAAAGTGCATTGTCGTTAAGTTAAGTCACGCCCGATCGACCGGCCGCCGTCGCAGAGATAGCGAGGAAAGGCGGAGGAAACCGCAGTCGATCGACGTAATCGCGGGTTCGATATTAGAGGGATTTGTCATTCGGTGTTTTTTTTTCTGTGCTCTACATTGTTAGATATGAAAGAAGCAGGAGTAACTCGATCCCTTGGGTTAAATAACATTTTTATATCATTATCTTCCATCAAATTGGAAATTCATCATTTTAATCTCAAAGTAAACAACATTCATAATAACGCATGCATTTAATAAACTTTCGAGTCAAATTTAACACATTTTTTAAAATTAAATTGCTTAACTCCGTGATTTTAATTAAATTAACGACACGTTGTGAGCAGCGACTTATAATAGTTAGAAATAACTTTTAAATACTTTGAAAGTTTATTAAGCAATTCAATCGCAGAAATGAATTGATTTACACTTTGATATGCAAGTTAAAAACAAAAAATGTTATTTAACTCAAGAGATTGAATTATCATTGCTCTTTGAACATTTAACAGTGTGAATTAATCTAATGGCCTTAGTATCTAATAGCATTTAGTAGCCTTGGCTACAGTATAAAGCGCCCTCATAAATCGACGGAAACGTTATCTGTATCTCAGTATCTGACATTATAAAACAGTTTACTGAAAAATAATATTTATTTTTATATTAGTAATTTTAATATTTTGTTTATCGTCCTTTTGCTCTTATTTTCCAAAAAGTGCAATAAATCGAAGTTTTATATTTATGGCCAACGCCGTATATTAAATTGATGCGATGTCAAGTGGATACGCAGGATATATTTTACCTTTCATACCTGTAAATTAGTACCTTTGGAAAAAGGCGATAATTATTTGTTGTTTATTACCGACGGTGGTTATTATTAATTAATCGCTATGTAAGTAGTGTGATTAATATTCAAATATGTACTGATATTTCCGAGAAATATCCGGGTATTTATAAAGTATTATCTTAGATTTTTATTGCCAGATATCCGGGTACCCTCTTTATTACAAGATAATTAACAAATACCGGGCTGTCCAAGTTTCGCTTGGAAAATAATATGTAATAAAATAATGTAACATATGGACGTTGTTTCGCGTCGAATCATCGTAAGGTGTAATGCTACCATTCGAGACGCTTTCTCCGTTCGCGTAAACAAGCTGAGGAGCACTCGGGAAGTTTTTACGTGGATATTAAGTCCCGGGGCTAATTAGCGATCTCGCTTGATGGACAGGTATTCAGACGTGTGTGTATTACCTGTAGCTGCGATTATCGCAATTTCTCGAAGCGATCGAGTATGTTCGAGTGATATCCGTAAAAATTCAACACATAACTTATTTTTATATACCTCGAATTTTAAGTTTGAGAAAGGCGTAGACTGCTTTTTTTAAAACAAAAATCCGTACCCTGGATATGAAAATAAAGGACGTGACGAGAAATCAAATATTACTTCATCAATATAAAATAACTTTTTAGCATAATTATTAGAAAGTAAAAAAAAAATTAGAATTCTACACGGAGAGAATTTTTTCTTAGAGTTTATCCTGAAAATATGATAGATGGGGCAACATTGTATCTCGAAGAATTTTAATCTCTCTCATTTATTAATAAAAACTATAAAATAAAGTATAAAATAAGTTTGACTAATTTTACTAAAGTGCATGATAAAAATCTTTAAAGTATTGTATTGTACCACACTACCATATTTTCAGGGTAAATTTTAAAAGAAAATTCTTTCCGTGTACTTCGAGAAAATTTCTAGAAAACTCGTGTTGTAAATACATGTCTTTGTTCTTTACAGAACCACGAATTTAAAACTAGAAGTACCAATGTTTATTATTTACTGAAAGGATCAAGCGTGAATAAATTACTACGAAAACAAAGAAAATAATAAGAAACCAAATATTTCCTCAGTATAAAAGACATAATTATTGAAAAATCAAAAAATTTCAGAATCCCATCTTTTTTAAAAATACAAAAATATAATTACTTTAAAGAAACGGGCTAATAATATATAACCATTCAGTACTTCTAGCCATTAACATGGCTTGCAGAGAAACATTTCGATTTAGGAGTAAAAAGTATATCCAAATCCGTATACTGACAGCGCTATCGAAATAATCGATGGTCAGGCGCAGCCTCTCGCCTTCGGGGTTCCAGCTTTATTTCTCGTTTCGTAGATCGAGAACAAATAAACGCGTCGGCAGCGAACCGACAGCACGAGAAGTCGGCCTTGGAAGCGATCGCGTTTTAAGACGCATCGATCCGCGCTTGACTGCGTCTTGCGATTTTAGCGCAGAGATTTTCGGCGGCCGCAAGATATAATATACGTAACACGTATATTATATGTATATGTAACACGAGTTCGCTCTCTCTGGGAATCGGGGTATTATTATCGGAACACGCGCGGTTGCGTCAGGATAATCCTTTTTATCTGACCGTACCAGACGCGTGTTTGTCGGATCTAGTCACCTCGGCGTTACCTCGACGAAAATAAAAAAGAGAGATCATTGAACGCGCACGGGCCACGCTTTTTCCTCGTTGTGACGTAGCGATAACCGGTCAATCTTTGGTAGATTCTGCCGGATGATAAGCGACGACACCGTTTTTACAAGTGCAATTGCAGATAAAACGACCGATACGTGTGCTTTTGCGCGCGTGACGCTTTTAAGAACGGCCATCGTAATGCAATATTGTGCGACTATGGTAATCATAGTTTTACCATTTCCAATGCCGGAAAAAAACGTGTCATCGCATTACGAGGAATCTAGATCGAGAAACCGTAGACTGTTACTTACCTAAAGAGAGGTTTGCGAATTTAACGTTGCTTGTCACGACAAGAGCGCCATTTGTTATAAATTTAGAATTTTTATATACTGTTAAATTTATACTATCAAATTATACTCAAGTTATTTTTATTCCTATAGATTGCCACACTGGGATAAATTTTAACAATATTTCTTACCGTTGACTCCAAATTTAGCTCTTTGAATTTTATTATTTTATACAGGGTGTTTCCAAATTAAATCGCAAAACTTCGGGAGCGTGTAGAGGAGTAAAAAACTAAGAAAAAAAGTCCTATAGACATATGCTTGTTTTTGCTCCGTTTCAGAGAAATCGAAAAAAAATGTTTTTTTTACCTGCAAGATTAAATGGGGACCGTTTTCTAAATTTCTTGGAGAATGAATTTTCTGACTATTTAGAAAACATCCCATTACAACAACGTACTGAAATGTGGTTTCAATTAGATGGATGCCCTGCTCATTACAGCAGAGTCGCTAGAACCTGGTTAGATAGAAAATTCCCACAACGATGGATTGGACGTGGAGGAGCAGTACATTGGGCAACTCGTTCGCCCGACTTAACGCCATTAGATTTCTATGCATGGGGTACTCTGAAGCAAGAAGTTTATTCTTCGCCTATTCAATCAGAGCAACATTTGAGAAATCGTATCGTAGCTGCAGCGAACAGAATATCGCAAGAACAGTGCCTGGCTGCTACAAGAGCCGTGTTTGACAGATGCAATGCTTGTATTGCTGCAAGAGGTGCACATTTCGAACAAAATCTTCATTAAAAAGTTTATAAATAAAATAATTAAAATAATAAATTAAATATATTTTTTTCTTTTTTCGTGATTTCCTGCGAAACAAAGCAAAAAGGAGCATATGTCTATAGGACTTTTTTTCTTAGTTTTTTACTCCTCTACACGCTCCCGAAGTTTTGCCATTTAATTTGGAAACACCCTGTATACAATTATAAGGAGTCCAATATTTATTTTTTGTTACTCTTTTGAAATTTTAATAAAAATTTGTTTGAATAGTCAAGTAAATGTACCAGTCAGTGAACAGTCGACATGACCCAATTATTTGACGACTCTAAATAAATTTGATGTTTATAAAAATTTAGTAACGTATTTATTTGGTAAATTATTTATTTGTTAAATTTAGCATCGTATTTAGAGTTATACATGTAATTAAAAGTTTAAAATTTTTGTCGTTTTGTCCAATAACTGGATTATGTCCACTATAACTGATACAATTACCTTACTAATTGAATATTTACTAAATGTAAACATAGGTATTTATTTAATAACAAACCATTAATTCGACTATCATTTATTTATTCATTTACCTTAAATAAATGTTAAGTTGATACTATTTAATTAAATATTTATTAAAATTTAATACATTTTCTCTCTCATTGCACTAATTCTATACTCAATATATGTTGTTGTTTTAACTAAAATAGTGGAGTTAAATTCAACTTAAGAAAAGTATTGACTTAACTCAAATTTAGTTTATTATTTATTAAGTATAAACGTAATATGAACGGTGTTTACTTTGAAGCTAAGATTCAATCACAGAAATGGGTTAATTAAATACGGTTATTTTTTAACCACATGTTTTGTATTAAAATAATAATTTTGACATATTTGAAAATTAAAAATAGGGAAATGTTATTTAACTTAAAGAATTGATTTATATATTTGATTCTTTAATATTTAACAGTATATGAGTGTTATTCTTTCGAGTTCAGAGTTTTTATAAATAAAATTTTATTTGCTCTTTTTTTATTTAAAATGTATTTCGCGTAATTTTTTCAATGTCGTTTTTCAATATCGAACAACATGTGTGTATTACAGCTGCAACATTTGATTTGTAGCGACCTTTAAGTAATTTAATCGTCGAATGCCATATGCGAAAAACGCTTCGGTCATTGCAATGAAACAACGCTGCGTTCTTTGTGAGAGGATAAGATCTTTTTCTATTTTTTTCCGGTATCGCTTTATAGGGAAGAAGTCGAGCAACTTGGGCGAGGCTCGGTTGACGTTTAATTAGACGACCGCGCAATCAGATAAATTATATCTAACGCGCGTAATTTATATATGCTCGTGTACGGCTTGATATTGGTTTCTCCTTACGCGTTCTCAGTCTTGTTTGCAAAGTGTTGTTTTCACGTGTTGCTACGCGCGAGGTCTCGTTGACAGAGAGATATATTACTGCGTTGATAGAAAAGTGACGTAAGTTCAGAAATTAGCATTTTTGAGATAACAAAAGGAAATCAATTCTAAAAACTAAATATATTTTTCTGAAAAAATGACATATTTGTAATTCATTTGCTGACGAAAGAACAATTTCCATGTTATCTTTTAACTGTAATATTCTTTAAAATTGTGTCATAAATTTTTGAAATTCTTACACTCTATAATCCTAATAAAAGTATAAATTCTTTTATCAGAGTTGTGACTTTTTCATATAAACATAGAAAGAACGAAGTATCCAAAAATTTAGTTAGATCTGAAAATAATTTTTTTTGGAATACAGTCAAGTTATAGATTTTGTTGGCTACAAGCAGTTTTAATTTAAACTGTTCCAGATTGATAATTCAATAAAATTATTTTCAGATCTGTATCTTGTAGCTAAATTTTTAGTTCAATCAAAATCATTCATTCGTATATAATTAAAACATTATTCCAATTTAAATTATTAAAAATGTTCCACTGAAAAGTTGCTAATTTTGAGATGTGTTACTTTTCATCAACGAAGGTTCCCGAATATTCGCGTTACGTGAAAATTTCTATTCTTCTGTTTTAACAACTACGACGCGTTCCTCCTCGGGACGTGCTGTTTTCCAAAATAACACACGAAACGGCGACGGCCGTTCGTTCAACTTATTATTTCTGCAGCTTCGCTTATCGTTGTTTTTGCAACGTTGGGGTACACGAACGTTATTTTGCGCGGCGAGATAAGCTCCGTTCTTCGCTCCTCGTCAGGAGAACTCCACCGCTCCGTAATTAAGTCCCGCGTCGTGGGATTCGATTCTATTATTGACGTACTTAAAGTCTTAATCAAACTTTCGCGCACGATTAAATAATAGCATAGACTCTGCCGTCGCTGTTTTGCATAGTCTTTACGTAACGCATAATGCATAAACATGAGAAAATCAACCAATCAGAGTCTTTTATTTCATGGAAAGGAAGGATTTGAAGGTCTTTGATTGGTTCATTTTTTTGTGCATTATGCGTTTAATATCCTACATTAAGTGCATCGAATCGAACTCTTTATTAGTGTTAAAATAATTTATGAGTAAGTGAACAATTAACTTAAGAATAATGTATTCTATATAAAATTATTCTAATAATAAGATAAATGAATATAAAATGTGTTTATTCAACATATTCTACATATTAATTTTACCGAAACGTATTATCATATTAAAAATGCTACTTTTACGGAAGAAATTTCACGATTTGCTTATAAATTGTGTCGGTGTATGTATATTTTTTGTGTTAATTTTTTACATAATATTTGTGTTACTCTCTATTATATTAATTAAACTGATACAAAAATTTAAGTGGACCATTTCGAAACACGTGAGTGTAGTTAGTATGTTAAATTTAACAAAGCCTTTTAACTGTGTAGCAAACGGGATTTCTCACGGGAGAAGGGGGAGGAGGATCGAGGAAGAGGGAGAAGATTATGTGATTTCATAATGACGCTGTAATATCGCGCTAATATCGCGTCGCGCGGCGTAATTCGCGAGAATACCGCAGAGATTCTATGTCATGGACCCAGCCTTGAATCGAGCCTATCCGCGAGATGCGGCCAAGCCCAATTATATATTTATTCGCTACGTAATAACACCGCTGGCCCTGATCCGACAGCCCCGGCATGCGATTCTTGTATAATCGCCATTATGTAATACAACATGAGGCGGTACGACACGGCAATCGACATTGGCCCGTTGAGTCGGGATTAGATTCCCATTCTGTCGATCGTATTGCATGGCAAGTGGCTCGAAAATCAATCGGCGGCATCATCAATAAAACGATATAACGTCTGTAGCCGATATTTAAGCGATAACAAAATTACATTAAAAATTTATAACAATCATAGTGGGTAATTTTGGGACCTATTATTAAAGATGTATATTTATACAGTTACAACCGTAAATAAGTTATAACAAATAAAATTATTCTTTTTTGCAGTAATTAAATAATTTCCATGAGTAAATTTGCAATTAAAATTAAGTTTCCATAGGTAATTCGTCAACGAATTAAGTAATTTTTGCAAAAGTGCAAGAAATACAAACACTATGTTTAACGTTATATTATTTATTTTAATTGAGCCTTTTGACATATTTTCTGTTATATATATATATATATACCTATATAATTATTTTACAAAAATTCATACATTTATAAATAAAGTCATTCAATGCTCGATTAATTAAATTATAATATACAAACTACTAAGAGGCTCATAGCAGGACGTTGTTTGCTATCATTTAATAATAATAATAATAAAAATTACATTAAATAAAAATACACATACGTTTCGACTTTAGATTAGGCCATTTTCAATGTTAACTGAATTCTCATTATTCTGATACATAAAAAGATGTATAAACTATCTATTAAACAATTTTTACAAAAAATAAATAAAAACACATACTACATATTCCCATATAAATACATTTCATATATTTATATAAAAATCATAGAACATAATATTGTTATTATATATAATTTTCCGTTTAATATAAAGATATATTTACACAATGCGGTAATCATAAAAATGAAGCTCCTAATAATCATAATTACTATATTACATAATTATATACAGTCACAAATACTAAATACTTTTCTCTCGTTAGTACGAAGAGAAATACGGCGATTGCGTTGTTAAACGGAGCTCATTCCTACGAGTTACGATTTAAATTCCAATCGCCACAATTGTGTCAATACAGTCTGTGCAGGACGAAGCGATACTCGTGCGAACGCGCTGTCGGAGGTGTTTCAATCAATTCCTCATTAGATTTGCGCGCCTCCGTCTCATTCCCGCGGGACGCGAACGTAAATCAGCTGTGATCGATTGTACCCGGCATTTAATGCGAAGGCAGTGTCGAAGGTGAAACGGCGGATTAGACGGGAGCAGGTATACCGCGATAAGATCGCCAATGACATTTCCCTTTTAGCGTCGCGAGTCGGCGTGTGTCATTTCACCTTGCTGCAATGCTGACTTTGCTAACGGTACTCGCGCGACCAGTTGCACTACACAGATTAAACAAAAAAGGGAAAAGAGTCTCTCGTTTTTCTCCTTTACGTAGTTTTGTGGACCGTTTCGATTAACGCTGATTCATTTATCTGCTTTAGCCTAACTTTTTTCCCCGTTATACGTTTGAAACGTTTAATTGATCGCGCTTCGATAATAATAATTTTCTCGGCGTACGTTACGAGGATATTGCGCGAAATAGTGTCAGCGAGATAATCGCTGATTACTGGCGCGAGTACATGACTACACGCGATTACGATGTGTGTAATTCATTATAAGATAGCCGCTTGCGCGTTACCTTGTGTGTTGTAACGACTACGCGCTGCCGTGAGAGAGCGTTACATAAAATAGTTATAACGCCGTTATATAAAAATACGTACCGCGGGTAGCGTATAGTCTTTACGCGCCGAGATGCGTACGTATCTAATATTGCGTCCGGCAAATCGCGATTTAACGCCATTAATCAATCGGCGCTAATGAGATTTCCCTCCTCTCGAGGCGGGATTTGACTTTTAAACTCGCGATCGCGCAATCAGCGTAACAACGGCCAGCTTTATCTCGCTTTCGAGCGCTGAGAGAAAGAAATGGTTGCAATTATCGTAATTTATAGTCGTTATACTATAATTTATAGTCATTTTTTGAGACAACTACATTTCGCGGTTGTTTCAACCATGCAAATATATAATTAATTGTGCTATTAAAAATAGTTACACCAACGCAGTTTTGGAATACTAGCAACTTAATGTTGCTGACACTGCTTGCATTTAACAACAATTAAATGCAAGCAGTGTCAGTAACATTAATAATAATTTACATTGTTATGTTAAATTGCTCTTTCAACAAAATATTTCCAAATCAAGGTTAAAACAAAAAATTTCAAAATTTAAAGTTAAAGAAAATCATAAAATTTTACCTGGAAATCAGAGAAAAGTTATGGAATTTTAGGAAGGAATTTGTGATAACTCTGATATTTATAATTGTTTTAACATGCAAGTGTAGTCAATTGCTGTTAATAACAGTCACTCACACACTACTTGAAAGTTTTCAGTTTTTTCTTAATATATTTTTAATCGTTTTCACATAAATAGTAAGTGAATTTAAAATAATTATATTCACTATAATTGCGATTGAATTTACTGAATAAAAAACTTGTTTATTTGTACCACTTATGTCTTCATATTTTACTAATCATATAACTTGTACAACTTTTTCGAGAGAAACTTGTCGAGAGAACTGTACACATATGATCATTATTACTAACATTATGGCAATAATAATAATAATAATAATAAAATGGAGCTCTTAACTATAATTATTTTACCATAAAATTATAGTCACGAATACCAAACATTTCTCTTAATGCTCGTTTCTTGTTTCTTCCATTCTCGTCTATCGCGCCTGTCCATCGCCCGTGCATGGCATTCTAATTGCGGGTTTCGCTCTCGATCGTTCATTTCTAGGCAACGCACGAGTTCCCCTGAAGAAGCGATCGACGCACGGAAACGCAAGGCGCGTTTTCCGCATCGGTACATATACTCCGCGCGGGATTGAAATATCGCGCGCAGGTGGTGTCTATTACGGGCAGGTGAGGTGACGTGGATCAAAGAAAATTCTATCGCGCTCACGGACGAGCACGGTACCGAAGGCCGACGTTCTCTCTCTCTCTCTCTCTCTTTAGTAGAGAAACGAACGGTAAAGTGACGAATGGCGGTGACGCGCGGCGCCGTGACTTACAGTCGCGAGATTTTATCTCGGCTTGACTATCGCATAACCGACGTGTCAGATATCGATCTGCGATGCGAATCGTGGAGGTAAATCCCTTAATTGTACTCCAGGTGTAGGAGTTACAGTCTACTGAGATATCCTCTAATTAATTATACGTTGTCTCGTGCTCAGTGTTACATTCTTAATGTCAAATTACACTCAATTTGAGTTATATTTAATCACTCTTATAAGTCATCACTGTGTTCCTATATTTAATATGTTCTTAATTTAACTAAAGCAATGGAAATAAACTCAAGAAATGTATTAACCCTTAGAGATGTAAAAAAAATGGTATTTTTGATTTCGGAGAAAAGTATCAAGTAAAAAACTAGTTTATTCAAGAATGGAAATATTTTTACTCTTTTTCAATAGTGGCAAAATCTTAGTTTTTTTAGATGAGATTTCGCTCTAGGAGAGAATAGATCTGAGATTCAAATTTAGTTTATTATTTGTATATGTTAATATGAATGGTGTTTACTTTGAAACTAAGCAGTTGAATGATAGATTAACCAGATTTCTTTAATCACATATTTTGTACTAAAATAATACATTTTGGCACACTTGGAAGTTAATAACTTAAAAACTGCTAATAATTTTAAATGCGTATTAGTATAATCAATATTATTAAATTGCTTGTCATTTTAACGTGTGATATTATTACTCTAGTTCTGTGTTTGTGATTTCAAGATCGAAAAAGATTTCCGTGCGGGTTTACAGAATTAGATACGTATATAAATTTACACCGAAATATTTAAGCACTAAGTTCCACTTATTGTTAGACCGAATATAAGATCTGTTACTTAATTAGATTTATTCTCATCATTCCAATTTTATATTATAATTAAATTGTTCGATTTTAGTTATAAATTCATCATTGTTTTAGTTATATTAACGACGTATTGAGTTGGAGCAGTGGCGACCTATAGAAGTGGTTAAAAATAACTGAAATTGGGTATATTTTGAGACATTTTGAATTTAACAGTGTACAAATCTGGCAGCGAAAAGCTTAGCTTTAATCCAAGCCGCGTACGAGGGTCTCTCTTTGCGTGGCGAGAAACACGTAAGCCCGTTCGGCCTTTATCACATTCGTGAGTCAGCCGGAAGAATGGTTGTTGTGCAACGAAATGACGCCAGTGAGCTTTGCTCTTCGATCGCTTTCTTCTCTTTCTATAGGCATTCAGTCCGCTTAAAAACTTATCCTAACTCCGCTTAACTCCTTATCTTTCATACTTTAGTAATAATTATTTAAGTGCTGTTTTCTTCGTACGCAGTAAAAAAAATATTTTGTGTTTGTGTTAATATCGATGTTTGTCAACATTTTTGTGTTGAACTTTTAACATGTCCGAGTATTAATTCAACATAATGTGATCATGCGTTTGAATATGTTGTATTATAAGTTGAGACATTCGTCGTTTCTTTGTATTAAAAAATTTATGAACAATTAATATAAAAATAATATATTTAATGATATAATTCAATAAAATGTTAATTAAACATATTATAAATATTAATTTCTCACTGAAAAATATGTTTTGACAATTTGCTTACAACTTACGTCAATGTTATATTTTTCGTATTAATTTCTCACATAAAATATTGTTTTATTTTTTGATATACTTAGCATGTATTAAATTGACACGAAAATTGTGGACTGTGAAATTTGGGACACGTGAAATGTGTTAAATTTAACATAAATTTCCAACTGTGAATTCATAATTTTGATACCCCTTAATAATATAGTAATAATAATATTATATATAGATATCCAATAAAATTATAAATTATATATTTAACAACAGGAATGCTTGAAGTAGATCTAGTATTAAAAGCATTATGAAAAGAGTTATGTGCGTTTATAATAATACAGTCATAGATTGTATCGAAGTCATTTAGAGTTGGAGTGCATTATTTTTCTATTTGCTTTATCTTACGCTGTTATTTTCGCTTCACGGTCACGAAACTTAAAGCATTCATTCAGACTTTATCTATCAACGTTAACGTAATAAATATACATCCTCTAGGAATTCGAAGTAAGATTCTGTCCGACATTCCCGATCGGGAATTCTGCCGCTCGTCTATTTCGGGCCTAAGGCATCCGGCCTTTCTGCGCTCGTCGATTTTGCATTCCAGCCAATTCAACGTCCCACTGGTCTACTCACCGTCTAATTCCATTGTCGCGCGCCGGTATTACCGGTATACGCCGGTGACTGTATAAAAGGAAGTCGGCCGGCGCAAACCGTGAACGGACGTCTATTTCCGGCTGCTTCCCTTCGGCCCTTTTGCTCTCGTTTGCCGTGTGACTCGTTAATTTTCCTTTGGTAAGGTGGATCGGATGCAACTCCCGGTGTCGGCTATTTTACAGCGTCCATGCGTTACTTAAGAGGAAGAAACTTTTTATGTATTATTTTTTTCTAAATAACACAAAAAAAATTGGGACATAAGACGTCTTATAAAATTTCTTAGATGTCTTTTAGATAGTTCTCGCAAAATCTTTAAAGCTTGAGATGCAATTGAAAAGCACAAGCAAGAGAAATGGAGAACAATATATAACAAATGTTCGAAGAATAAATTTTGCTGCATTTGAGCTCTTTTCCTTTCGATTCTCATTTGTTTTGAATATTCTACACACTTTAGAGATGCAAAGAATGTAAAAAAAATCGATTTTTTTGACCCTCCACAAAGTAGAACCTTCCCTTAATTTAATATAGTTAATTTTAACTTACGTTAGTGTTTTTCATATTAATTTTTTACATTATATTTATGTTAATTTTCTGCATAGATATCTTGAAAATTCTCCTTTTATGTAATTAGGAGGATTGATTGGAACGAGTCATTTTTTTATTCCTTTGATATTTTGGTTCCTGATGTATCAAATCGGCTGTTTTGGGAAAACGGCTGTATTTTCCACGTCGCACTCGTTACATAAATCACGTTGTTATTTAATTGCGTGTGCGATAATCACGAACATTCGTACGATGAGTGCGAATGATCCTTGGCTCGTGCCAACGTGACGTAATTACGTGTCGCTTCGTTGCATTTCCATTCCGTCGCCATTCCAAGAGACAATCTTCGTCGATAGACGCGACTTTATCATGAATAATTGTTGCCGTTTCAAACGCGATCTCTCTTGAGATACATATTTATTAACTGTTAAGATAGATTCCGGCAAGTTCGTGCCGTATATAAATATAACATATAGTCAATGTAAAAAGTATTCATATATAGGAGATATCTTTTTTAAAAGATCTGTTTTTAGAAAATAATCATTGATTAGCAATTTGTTGACAAAGAATAAAATACATATATATTTCCTGAAATTATTTTATCTAAAAAGGTATAATAATTCAAATATAAACATATTATTTTAATAACATGTATTTTAATATATTTATGCGAAATTAACACAAAAATTTGAGTGGACCATAAATATAAAAAACGCCAATAATCGGTCAAAGTTAGATGTTATGAACATCCTACATGTTGTGAACATAATACATATTCCTAATTTTTAAATTTAATAATCTCAGATGTGACTGTGCGCCGAAACATTAACCACAATCGATCTGAGATGTTAATAATATAAATATGAAAATTTTTTAACACAGTTAAATTTTCCGACTGCATTGCTTGTTATTTGTTTTCTTTGTACGTTCTTAGACTGCTCGGCTTAGAGCGATAATGAACGCTTTATCTATCTATCTTGATAAATGCGCAAAACGCATGTTTCACCAAATCGTGGGATCGAGCGGGAATGCACGCGACTCGTGTATGTATACATATACATATATATACATGGAACAAAACAGTTCTTACACCGTTACGTTCCTCTGTGCAATCGGGTTACTGATTGCGAATATAACAGCACCTGCTGCGACGACGATCGTGAATTTCCTAGGCGGTGCAATTGCGGCATGGCATTCGCGGATTTCTTCATCATTACACAGGGGAATCACCCTCTTCAGATCTCTTTATCTGCCGCCTCTCCCCCTCCTTCCCCCCTTACTCTCTGCTCGATTCGTTCTCAGAGACGGAGATTACAGGGAAGAGCGAAAACAGCTTCGGTCGTATATGCACCTGTTTATCCCCGACGAACGATTACGAAGCCGATTTCGAAACGACGCACACGAACGAATAAACAAATTCGTTGCGCAATTGCCGTCTAATGTCATTGCAAACACGTAGCGTCGATTGCGTCCCTTTCCTTCGTCGACTTATCGCCGCGTGATAATCGCCAGTGACGCATTCGCCTGCACATCGTTATCTTTTTGTAACAATGGCCGATGCATTCCCGCTTTGATGCACTTCCGTTTCATCGATTTTTGTCAATCGACACTTACTTATCTATCTCATTATCGCTGATTAAACCTACGTTGGTTGTCTCCGAACAATGATCGATTTTATAGAGCGGGGAAAAAATTTGGTATAATAGAACGACTTTTGAACGATACTTCAAGGTTGTAATTTCATCGATGATAAGCGATTTTTAACAGTTAGTCGATTATCATACGGCTGTGATGATTAATCGACCGAGTAATTTCAATAACGCAAAATATTTAGACCCGACGACGGAGCGTTGAATTGATGATGAAACATTCGGCGGTTATTTGCCATAACTAAGGATTGCGTGTACAAACGTACGTGCGAGTTTATCAGGCTGCAGCTTATGATTCATTGCTGCGAGTGAACTGAACGTCGTAGGCATGATTGGTCATAATTTGTATATATAACATGATAGTACACTCTAATTGTAACTATTAAGGACGATTAGCCGCTTCTAATTCTGATTTTACTTACAATATATTTGAAGGGATTTTCACAAAAATAGAACAGATCTAAAAAGTTACATTTTCAAAAAAACAAAACTTCTCATTTTCAAATCGTTTATTGTACAAATATGTTAATTTTTTTCTTATTATGTAATAGGTATAAGAATGAAGTTTTAGGCTTTGATTAATATTTTGAGGAAAAATACAATAAATTAAAAAAAAATCTTATGGACTGGTTTGATTCTTGCGGAGATTTTATATTTACCTGTCCTTTTTATAATTTTTTACATTTATCTCTTTTTATAACATTAATAATGATAAAAGTGAAGAAGGAAGTATATTATTTAAAGTATGAAGCAATAATTTTTTTACTCTTTATATACAAAATTTTTCAGGTTGCGTTTAACGAAAACATCTTTTGTAAATATTAAACTCTTATATTTTCCGTTTTCCGTTTGATTTTTACCGGAATAAAATTGTTTACGATATAACGTTACATATTATATTTAAATATTAATTACTTTTTAAAATGCTAATTAATTTTTTTTTCAGTTAAATATGAATTACAAGTATTTCAAACGTTTATATATCCGTAAATATATCATGAGTTTATCATACGCATCAAATTTGTTAAAAATATATTCTGAATCCCCCGGAAAAGATTAATATTTCAATAATTATTAAATTAAAACAAATTCGATTAGCTTATTATATAAAATTGCTTTTTTGATAAAATTTTGTAACATTCTTAAAAAAATTCTTACTTTGAGTACATGATAATAAGTTTTTCTAAAATTTGTAATAATCTACATTTTAACTCTTATCATGAAAATATTTTTTGTTAAAGATAACTGTTACTTAAAAGAAGAAAGTAAACACTGAACAACCTACTTTTTCAATAGAATATTTTTCTTTATTGATAGAAAATGATTTGGTCCCATAACTCCAGATTAAAAAGAATAAACTTATTTGTTTTTTTTTTAGTAAAAAATCCTTCATTTATATTTATTTCGATAAAATAAACAATTCTTGAGTAATGAAATTCATGACTAACCACAAAGATAAAAAAGCTAATCAACCACACATAATTGCTGACTCAAGCGATGAGCATTAGAATTATATAATCGTCGGGCAATTAATTCTTTCGTAACTTGAATTTTTCGGTCTTTCTGTCGCGCGTAGATAATATCGGGACGTTCGCGTTGCAAGAAACCAATATCGGGGCGGTAATTGTTATCGTCGTATCGAGTGACCCATTTGCCTCAAGGCTACGCATAATGCGGACGAGCGTTCATTTGTAGCGTTCGTTAGGCCTCGCGCGGCGCACCGCAATGATTACGCAATGAGATGAAGCACCGTGATACTTAGTTCTAATCTGTTGTATAATATTCGTTCGAGCAGCGAGATAAAATACGCGGGGTCCTCCGCGTTTATCGCGTTATTTGGCGCGCGAGCGACGATAAACCGGAAGATTATAGTTTCTCGTCGGTGTAGCGTGGCTGTGACCTCAAAAACGCAATTGTGATTAAGCGCAATTTTCGGAACAAGGCTGCGTTTCCAATACATCCACGATGAATCTCAAATCGTGATAGCGAAATAGCCCGATGAAAGTACATTCGCGCGCCCGCAGCGAGTAGGAAGACTGCAGTTGCCACGGCATTTTTTCGGATTACTAGCTTTCTCTCTTATTATCTTTTATTTTCAAATTAGCTAGAAATGAGCGTGGAAATATAAGTTATAAAGCGGAAACTGCGGAGTCACGTAATTGATTCTTAGCGTAAGAAATAAACGATGTTAATTAAATTAAATAAAGACGTAAAGGAAAAGCGATATTTTTTTGTGCGTTTCTTCCACAGACTTTTCTATTACTAGACTGATCATTTCGCCGCCATGTTTGATCCCAAATAATTGATCTTACCTGTTCACACACATATATATATATATACACAGTTGGAAAGTTTGTGTTAAATTTAACACTCTCTAAAAGTGAATCAGTGTATTATTACTGACTTCAGTGCTATACTTATAACTGTAATATCAGCGAATATTTACTATTTTTCAGTAATAATATACTGATTCATTTTGAGAAGTTATGGTTTCTACAGATTGAATCTGCAGACAATCATAACCTCTAAAGTGAATCAGTGTATTATTACTGAAAAACAGTAAATATTCGCTGATGACTTCAGTGTTACACTTATAACTGATGTAATCAGTGATACAGTACTAATTCACTTTTAGAGAGTACATTTCACGTTTTCGTCCATTTTAGTTTTTATGTTAATTTAATCGAAATGAATATATTAGGAAATAACACAAATATAATGTAAAGAACTAACACCAAAAATATAACATTGACACAATTTGTAAGCAAATTGTGGAAGAATATTTTTTTAGTAAAATTAACTTATGATACATTATTAACACGTATTTTATTTATTTTTCTTAGAATTTATGTTTGAAATTATTTGTACGTTGTTTGTTTATTTATTCGTAAATTATGTTATTTTAACACAAAGAAATATCAATCTAATACAAAATAATCAAGTAACGTAATCACATTATCTTAAAATAACATATTCGAATATGTTAAAAATTTATCAAGAACCTGAGTAGACCGGTTTTAACGTAAACACAACATTTTTTACCGTACATGAAAAATAATCGAAGTGAGTAGTCCAGTTGTAAAAGTTTGCGATCTCTCTGCATTTTGCATTGCAAATGTCTTTTTACGTCTCTCCGATATTCTTCGAGTTCCTTTTTTATTTATGTCGATATGCTTCGCGTAAAGACTTCGAGTAAATCATAAAATCGATTGTGCGCGGGTAATCGACCATCGTTGACGGTTAATACCGTCACAGTTCTGCGTATCTGGCGACATGTAACGCTCTATTAGTCTCCGATATCGGATTTAACGAGCCTCTATCCCCCGATACCTCTTCGTGCACATTTCGCGTGCATTTTAGTGTGTCACGTGAAAGCTCCGATGCGCATCGAGGGATCGCTCCGGTCGCGACTACGTAACGGTTTCGTATCGTCGAAACGAGGCTAGAGCTCCGGAAAAAATCGCAGGCAGCAGCGTGCCGGGTAGAAAGTTGACCGTGCCACGGTGCGATACGCGGAGGATCAAGTTCCAACCATGAAGGTTCCGCGCGCGAATTGCGTAAACCGTGATTTCGCGTGTGGCTAATTGCTTCTGCCTCTCGCATTCCTAACCGCGAGAAAAATTATAGAGATTAAGATTGAATTTGGAATGGAATTTGACTAATCAGAAGAAAGAAAATCAATATTAAGTTCAGTGAACTTTTTTGTTCGACAATTTGGAAGCTTGAGTTGTCAGTAATCGACAAAGTTTGACGATTCGATTGTTCAAGAAGAGATTTTAAGGAATGAATTCTCTATTTATTGAATTCAAAATTTTATATACAACTATTGAATATTATTTTATACGTTCGATATTAATGTTTGTTGTTTTTATTAGATTATCTTATTATTGTATGTATTTGCTTGGATATGGCTTTTGTCTTCCTTTTTTTTCTATATTTTAATTTTCGTTTAATTTTCATTTATTTATAATTATATTTTTTATACATTGTAGTTTATTTAATTAATTTGAAATGTAATTTGATTAAAGAAGATTGGTGAGTCGAAACTTCTATTACGATTTAAAATGAAACTTATGCTTATCTTTATTTAACATCTTTCGATGGCTTATCTTGATTCTCTTTCTTTTAGTGAACTTTGCTTTGATTGATTAAATTCTGATCTGATCTCCACTTCAGGCCAAAATTTATAGTCCTAAATAATTTTCAATCTTTGAAAGTGTAGTTAACCTTTAGACCTTTTTCATTGAAATAGTGGTTCTTTTTCTTCAAAAATTTTTCTAAAAGTAACATACACATGACGTAAAATTTCGAGATTTTTGCAAAGCCACAAAAGTGGCTTTCCCGGCAAGGAACGTACGATCTAATATGAAAAATGTTTATTTTGTCAAAAATAGTGTATTTGGAGGTTTTCGATATTGCTGATTCCAATTCTGGGCATAGATTTAGGAAATCTTTTGAACGTAATATTGACGACATAAACGAATATAAACGTATAGATTCATGCACAGAACTTTCCTTTATTTAGCATTACCCAGAGCTAACATAGACGTAAAAAGTCACCTATCCGTAAGATTTCTGTGTGAAAATAGTTACAAAGTTAAAATATAGTATAATGTCGATGACTATAAATATACTTACTTTTCATTATTATTTGAATGGCATTTTACTTCTGTATACTGTACTTCAATTTTAAAAGTGAAGTAAGTGTTCCATACTTATATTATTAATACAAATAATACTTTATTAGGCTAATTGACACTGTTTTTGTCGTATACTGTGATTGTAATTCTAAATTTAAATTATATAATGAGACAACGTTCATTGAATCTCTAATTAACTACGCTTGAATCAATATTATATTGGGATGTTGTCTTAAAATAATTAAAATATAGAATACAATTATAACTAATATGCAACAAAACAGTATCTATTATAAAGTATTATCTGTATTAATAACATCACTTATTTAACTTTTAAATATATAAAATATTTGTCGTTCCAATAATTGTATTGAAATAATCTGTTTCTTCATAAATTTTATGTAATTTGGTCAAAAATATCATTATTTACAGTAAAAAAATTAGTTTTTTACTTGATACTTTTTTCCGAAGTCAAAAATACCGTTTTTTACATCTCTAATTTGGAGAATCTATAATTATAATTTATGATTCACTGTTTCTCATTTTTAATTATGAGCTCAAATAATCATGGATTTATCAAATAAGACCTTATTATAATTAAGGGTTTTTTTATTTGATATTTTGTTTAACCTCAGCTATAGTAATTATTTAAATAATATCTTTCCGAAAGCTAACTATTTAATAATTTGATTGAAAAAAAACAATCACATGTTTTGTATTTTTATAACACATTTTGGCACACTTAGGAGATAAAAATAATAAAATTTAACTTAATGGATTGGTTTAAATTTGACCTTTTCAAATTTAACGGTGTGAATACCAGTCTTTAATTTTTAATCTGGTTTAAATGAGAGGAGCTCCGCTCTAAATCACCCTGGGGATTATTTTTCCGAACTTTCTCTTTCGAGAAAAGAGATATTTTCGCGCTTTTATGCATTTCAATACAGTTCGATGTAAAGTTTCTTCGAGACTTTTGGCAGTCGATTCTGACACAAGGACGGGCTTGAGGTAGGTCCGGTTCTTTCTCGTGGATTTCATGGAGTTCCCTCAAAGCGTGGGGAGGGATAAGACATTTACGGTTGGAAGGAGGTTGCACACGCGGTGAAGGTACGGCGTGGTTCTTCGTGGGGAGATCGGCTACGATGGGAGATTGGGAGACCCCCAAAGTCTCAAGGTGGGAATTGACGGCGAACGGAAACGCCGGACGACGAAGACGACGACGATGAAGGAGCGGCGGGACGGAGACGTCATCGTCGCGTTGCACTTTCTTCTCCGGCGACGTGCACGCCGATGCAACGTGCGTGCACTTCACCTTTCTCTTTCTCTTGGTAGCGCCTGTCTCACGTTGTTTGAGTGAGTGTGTATGTGTGTGTGTGTGTGTGTGTGTGTGTCACGTTTGCTGGCAGCGATCTCGTCTCGGAACGGGATCACCGCGTTTCGAAATCGTGGGAGGACATGGCTGACATTAATTTTCCGACATTGCTATGGTTGATCAATGATGACTCTTGGTGATTTCTGAAAATAAATGATACTTTGATGAACGATGATAAATGATATATTAATATCTTTGCATAATATTTCTTGCAGTAATATACTTGCAATGTTAATCTAATCAGAAGTTAAAATATTTTTGAATAATTGTTTAAATAATGAGAACTAAATTATTATTCTTTGTAATAAGAATAAATTATTTATAATCAGTTCAAAAAATTATTCATTTTATGTTGGTTTTGGATTATATGGTATACATTATAATTAATAATAATAATAATCTTTATATAGCTAATGTATAAAATCAATAAATAACATAGTTACATTCAGAGAAAAACAGGTAACTGTAATATATAAAAAAATAACTATATAAGAGTTTTATATGTAGAATTAATGTATACATAACTGAACATACTATATAATTGCAATAATTATAAAAAATCATTTTGTGGTTGCTGTCACTATGTCTTTTTCTCTGAATGCGTAAGAGACGTAAAAAGAATGAAAGAGAGAGAAAATAATTAATTTAAAATTTTATTCTTCAATGATATAATTTTATCTTTCAATGACGAGCTAAAGTTACGTAGTTATCTTGTGATTTTTCGATGTCCTGGGGATACAATGGGATGGATTCAGTGTCATTGTCAGTCCTGCCATCCGTGCAGATCGTCGCGCTTTCACCGTGCGATGCTTACCCGATTTCGCGGCTCGGTCGCGGTATCCTTGAACCGATCGCTTTACGACTCCGATTCAAGATTTACGAGCAAGGTCCACGGACACAATTTTCTCTGACATAATTACGGGTTCTCATGCGCGAGAGAAGGCGGCCGCTTCTCGTAGTACGAATATATCGCGTCCATCCACACACGCAATCGCTGATAACGAACCTCCTCAAGGCGCGCACGCGATATGATGAAATCGCGAACGAATCTAAAAGCTCCATGGATCCGGCGACGTTTGAGAATGCGAAATTATGGCGCAATTACACATGCAAGATTTCATATAATACGCTTGTTATTATTATGGCGCCGTCCGATTTAAGAATGCGAGGCTGTAACATTGAAATTATATTGTACACGAAAAAAACGATTTGTTGAAACAACTGAAAGCTTCACCGATTCAGAAAATTTACAGCCAGTAATATATGGAAAGCTAATAGTTTTCTATGTTAAAGTAGCAAAGTTGTACAGCTGAAGAAAATGAGCGATTATACACGGAGAGAATTTTCTTTTAAAATTTACCCTGAAAATATGGTGGTTGTGGTACAATACAATATTTAAAAAATTTTTACCATTCACTTCAGTAAAATCGATCAAACTTATTTTATATTTTATTGTAGTTTTATTAATGAATGAGAAAGATTTACATTAAAATTCTTCGAAATACAATATTGTCCCACGACTATCACATTTCCAGGGTAAACTCTAAGAAAAAAATGCTCTCCGTGTAGCCATAGATAATCATATCTGTTGCGATAACACGTTAATACAGCAAAGATAACTTTCTATAAAAATCAATTTAATATGCAGATCAAAATTTTTAACGAAACCTGCTAGTTTAGATGGCGCGTTTTTGCCGCTGTAATGAAGAAAACTTCTTACATTAGCAATTATCATTGCAGAAAATAATTATCTGAATTAGGATTCTGGTAATTGTTTACAAATATAATTTCTTGTTGAACCATTAAATCTTATAGATGTTGAACTCGTATACTAACACAGACTATAGCTTTGCTGAACCACCCAAACTATTTTTTTTCGTGATACGTTTCAAGTGCGAGAACGAGAAATTGTTACAGGCCTCCCTCCTTCCCTCCCATCCCTCCGGAGATTTCGATCCGAACTTGGACGAATCTGAAAAAAGCGGAAAGAGCTCTCTATACCGGAGATGACGGAGGAGGGGTCGGCTCTAATGAGCAGAACCTTCCCTCTTTCTTCGATCTCCTCTCTCTCTCGCCCGCTCGCGCCTTCTTTCTGCCTCCCCGTTTCCTCCCTCGCTGCACCTCAATAAATGCGTAACTACCGGCACGCGATGCACTTTCATGAAACTTTCAGCTTTCCATTGGCCGCGATACGGAGGAATGGAAAAGAATCCCCATCTCCCACGTTCGTTGCCTATGCATCCAACGTCGTGCGACATCACCCACCTCCATTTCTGATTCACTCGTGCGAAATTAACGTCTCGTATATCATACCTACGCAGTTTTGGAATGTCACCAACTTAACAATTAAATACAAGTAATGGCAGCGACATTAATAATTTACATTGTTATGTTAAATTGTTCTCTCAACAAAATATTTGATTTCAAATCAGGACGAAATTATAAAAAGTTTCCAAATATTATTGAAGCTGATTAGGGAAAATCAAGAAATTTTGTCTGGAAATCAAGGAAAAGTTATGTAATTTTAGGATGAGGAATTTGTGGTAACTCTGAAGGGCAGGTTGCTCCGCAATATTTTATAGGACGATCACGCGCGATTTCGCTAATGATCGAATGAGGACTTTCACGAATTATAACGATCCTCAGTAGAAAGGCGAAACCGCGGTTATCGGTGCCTAATCGCGCCGCGAGAGTACAGAGTAACGATTCCTTGACATAAGAGCCGCGGAATCGAAAGCGCAATTTCCTTGGCCGTGGCAGAGCGGCGCACGATGATTTTCTCCGGGAGATTGTCTCACAGCGATTACCTAAATGATTATACATCCGCCGCACTTTCATCGGCGTCTAATTCATGGCGGTGTTACCTGCGAGTTACTTTACCTGTAAAAGGAGACTCGCTGTAGCGTTGCGACGTCGATTGCTGTGAGAAAGAAAAAGAGAAGGAGAGAGAAAGAGACTGAAGCGGACTCGTCTAATGGAGAAAGTCTCTTCCATTTCTCCCTTCTGCATCCATGTCAAGACGATGCAAAAACGCGTAATACTCATGGAAATTACGCGTCAGGAACATTCTCCGCCTTGGACACGTTCTATTCGCTTAAGGAGGTTCTCCAGTTTAAAAAAGTGGAGGAGAGTCATGTGACTTTTCTTATCTTTATACGAGAGCACAAAAGATACAAAATGCCATTGCCGTCTCCTGAGAAATAAATAATGAATAAAATTAAGCGGTAAAACTATAATTTGTCATTAAAAAGTATTTTTTTTATAACAAAAATAAATATTTATGTGAAAAAATTGAAGAAAAATTATTTACAGCAATTTTTTTAATAATTTAAAGAAAATATTAAATAATATTTTCTTTATACTAAAAATAAATGTTTATGTGTGGGAAATATTGAAGAAAAATTGTTTATAATAATTTAGATATTGGTAATTCTAATGGAAACGACACTGTTAAAGGGAATTGATAAACATGTCATACTCTTATATGAAACTTCATTTTTTAAATTCAAAATGTTCTTTGAAAAACTTCATTCTTTATATCCAAATAACTCTTTAAAATTCGTATGTTTTATTTACAATTAAATTAGTTACAATTAAAACCTTCTCAGAAGAATTTAAGCTATTTCAGAAAATTATTTAAAGAAAACTGTACGGTCAAGAAATCCGAAAAAATTCAGGATTACCTGCATATTAATTAAAAACTTATTTAGTATTTGACTTATTTGATAAATCTTTATTTTATGTATAAAGGCTGGAGAACCTCTTTAATTTCGTTCGGCGTGCGACGTTTTCCTTCTTTTTTCCTCACCCTGAAAAACATTCGCGATTTTAGGTTGTCAGTGAGTGTTTCAATCGGGTTCCCGCACGGGATTCGCGGTTTTCGAGCCGCGAACGGATGTCGCGATAATCGATCGCGGCCGTTTTCACTGCGACGACCCACTTTCCGCGACAGGGGCCGGTCGGTGCAGTCTGGTTTTATCGTGGCTGTTACTACTGCGTGATGCCGAGCGTGGTGCCACCACCGTTGAGAGAAAGTCCTGATCTCGAACGTGAAACCGCCGCGAGATTTTCACGTCACATCCTATCCGCGGTGCGGCGTCGCGCTCTCCGCTCCATGCAGCGCGAAAAGAATGTGGAAAGCTGTGGATTCCACCATGGCGAGCCATTGTCGTTGCCGGAGAAAGTGGACTATAGAGACTTTCGGGATGAGATCAGGCGATCGTGAACTTCGCCGTCTTTGGCCGGTATTCATAGTCGGATCTTATATTTAAGATACGTCGTAAGTATAGATATTATGAAGTCTTAAGATATTATGAACCAGATGGCCGTATTAGCATCTTAAGACATTACTTAAGAGGTCTTAGAGGCATTCTACAATAAGCCATTAGTCATAAATCGGAAGTGAGAAGCTAAAAATTGACGACTGTGATTGGTCAATTTTCAGCTTCTAACTTCCGATTTATGACTAACGGCTTATTGTAGAAGGCTCATTAAAATAAGAACACTATGAATCGTTCATAATCAGAATTTGGAAGTCAGATAAAATCAGTGCTAACTGTTTGCGTTAAACACTGATGAGCTCCAAATAAAGCGAAACAGGAAATTTGATACTTCGCAATTAAGAATTTCCTAAAACCGAGTTTTATGTTAATTAGATTATTTTTCAATTTTTGCACATTGGATTTATTATGATTTGAATATTTTATTTTTTACTTCAGATTCGAATAAAGTATCATCAAAAATTATTCCATAGGTCAAGTTTTATAAAAATCGAAAATAAATAATTTATAAAATAAGAAAGGGTGTTCTAAAGAGGTCACCTATTTACAAAAGGTTAATGTAAAACATGATTAAAAAAATAACTATATGTATGAGTCAACCCATTATTGTTTTAGAGTTTTAAAATTAACAGTGTCTATATTAATACATGCATTTAGGAAATAATGAGCTAAATTTGAATGAAAATACATTTCTTGAGTTAATTTAACTCTACTGTTTTAGTTAAATTAACGACATATGTGCAAGAGTAATGGTGACCTACAGGAAAATGATTAGAAGTATTATAATTAAATAATACTGAAATTGGGTATATAAATTGATATTATGAATTTAAAAGTACATATTTTAGTATTGTATAAAAAATTAAAATAAGAAATATAGCGGCAAAAGACGAACATTATTTGTTACTAATTAAAATTAAAATTAATAAATTAACTAGTTTATTAATTATTAATATATTAAATAATTAGAAATAAATAATTATTTCATTCTTTGAAAAGTAGAAAAATGACTGCTGTCCTTATTTTACAATTTTTATCTTTGTAAATTTATATTTTTTTATTTCAAGAAAAGGATCTTATATTTTTCTTTTTTTTATTGCTAACAAATAATTTCAAATTTTTCATAAAACATGCTTTATATCCACAATTCTCGAATATTTGGTACGTGGATTCCTGATTCGAAGCCTCGATTTCTCGTTTGACATTCACGACTTGAGGAATAATTCACTACAGATATTTCATTATTATCATAAATTTCTCCAAGTAAATTCGAAGAGGCAAAGGAGAGACGTATTGTTATAGAGGCAATGAATAAACCCGGAAGGTGTAACGTAACAGTGTTACACGTTGACGGCACCGTTGCGATGGCAATGAACTCTTTCGCCTTTCGAAATCGCAATCGTCGACGCGTAATTCAGGCACGTCTTGGCGCGTAACGCGGCTATGACGGATATCCCGCAGGTGCCGCGTTGCCGCGGGGAATTTTTAGGCGGCCCGTGGCCGTGGAAACGCTTGGCTCTCTAAAAAAAAAACTTTCGAAGGCAATGAACCTGGCCGTCGAACTCAAGCAAATGGAACGAGTCCGCCCGGTTCGTTTCGAGGCCCGGCCCGCCGCTCGAGCGCCGAATTCAAGTTCAGGGCCAGCCGCGCGGCCTTCGCTTGCAACGATCTTGTTTTCTCGTCGCTCTCATAACGTAAAAAGAAAGGTGTAACATTCCCGTTGATGTGCAGTAGGAGAGTGAATTTGGGACCAAATTTAATTGGCTGTTTCAATACACTGAGAGAAAAATGTCGAACTATTCAATCAAAAAAGTGATCTTGCAGTGAAATCTGTTACAGTGAAAATTATCGAAGTACGAAAAATAGTCGAAATAGATAAATTTCTAGCAAGTATTGCGATATTGGATATGTATTGCATCTAATGATACACTGAAAAAAAATTTGCAGATTTTAAATAAATATTTACTCCAATAGTACTACCGAAATATTTATTTATATTAAATAAATATTTATTCAAAATAAAACAGTTATATTTAAATCAAATAAATATATATTTACATTTAGTAAATATTTCGTTAATACTATTGGAGTAAATATTTAAAATCTGTAAATTTTTTTTCTGTGTATAGATGACAGAGATAAAATTGTTTTGGTTAAAATGTACCGAACAAAACTGTAATTTTATGCGAACTAAATTATTTAGTTGGTATAAACAAATATTTTTGTTGTAGAAATTATTTTGCAAAAATAACTAAATTTTTTGTTACATAAACAAAATATTTAGTTGCTGTTAAAAAAATGCCTCAACTAAACAGTTTTGTTAAAGAGAGAGAGGCACTAAATTCTTTTATAAGTGTATGATATTTTCTATCACAGATACAAAAAACAGTTATAATTCTAGCTGGAGCAGCAAAATTTTTTTTTGCGTGTTGCAAAGCGAATGTTACTTGCGATGTTTTCTTCGATATTTAGTTATGAAGAAGTTTGATTGTGATAACAAAATATACATTTCTGTGAAATATATCTCATTAATTGTAAGAAATAAAATAGATGCTTATTCGCTAGGAATAAAATTTTATTTCGCTGTATTTAAATAAAGATTTGTTTCAATAAAATTATTTCTCAGAAATGAATTTTTAAGTCTCTTTTTCTCAGTGCATGCTAGCGCTATTATTGTACAAGAAAGTGAGTTCAAATTTGATTGGTTGTTTCTAGTATTACTGTCACCATTATGAGCAATGTTACACCTTTCTTTTCACGTCATGGTTGTTCTGTTTCTCCATGTAGGTCCAGACTTTCAATACATTCGACGCCTTTCGTTTGGTTCACCTCGCAAAAAGGAACCTCCTTTCATTCACTCTTTTCGAAAGCATTGATGTTGGTTGATGCTTATCTTTTGCGAGAATATTATTTTTAGACTTGAAAGAGGGTAAGAAATAATTGCTAGGTAGAAAGATAGCGTAAATGCGCGACGGTTATCCTAATTAGTGGTAATAAGTGTGTCACTCGTTCTAGATCGTAATTTTTTTTCCTCGCTGGGAGCGCCAATTTTCTTGTTCTCTGCAAATACTCGCGGATTAATGGGCGAGCGGGTCGACACGCTTGCTTCGGAACAGGGAAGGTGGAAGACGGTGGTGCTCGTTGGTGAAAGAGACCCGGCAGCGAGAGGTATTGGGGTCAAGTGCCACCATACTAGGCAGCACGCGCGCGCGATGAGGCCTACTTTACTTAAACTAGACTGCCAACACCGTGAAACAGTAACGCCGCGTTGCGAAGTCACCGCGCCGCGGCTTCCTCCGTAATGTAATTTCACGACGAACGGCCGACGACGATCGCGGCGGTTGGACCTTTCTAATCGTGGCCTGTATTTTCGAGCCGCGAGGAATTATCCTCGTTACCGCGTAAGTGTTACGTGGCGCCGAACACGATTATTCGATCTCTCGAAATGCGACAGAGAGATCGCGAGATGTATCCTTTTCGAGCGATTAACGGCGGAAGAGGCGAATTAAAGAAAGAAATAGGATGGTTTAATGACGAGCCTTTGACACGTTTATTGGTTACGATCGAGAAATAATGTCCATTTCTGTAATATCAATGTAAATTGTAGAATTGAAAAATGTACACTGTTAAATTAAATTGAATTTGTAATGTCAAATTATAATAATAAATAGTATTAGTCATTACTTCTATTTCTTATTGTTGAATTTTTATAATAATAAATAATATTATATAAAAATGATGTTAATTAAAAATAACTAATGTAAAATTTATAATGCCAAATTATATCCAGTTTGAGTCATTAATTTCTGTAGATCGTCCTTATTTAATATGTCGTTAATTTAACTACAATAATAGAATTATTAAATTTATCTCAATTTAGTTATTATTTTGAAATTAAATAATTCAATCTCAAAAAAATGATTGTTTTTTAATCACATGTTTTGTATTAGAATTATACATTTTAACACACGTGAAGGTTGAAAATAACTAATTGTTATTTAACAGTGGGTGTTAAATTAAATATATTTCACGTTCCTTAAACAGAGTCCATTCAAATCTTTATGTCAATTGAATACAAAATGGATATATTAGAAAGTAATACAAATATTATATGTAAAAATCAATATAAAAAAATATAACACTTTGACATATCAATTTGGAAAAAATGTAGAATCATAATTTATTAATAAAAAATTATAATAATATTTATATGTTAAAATAACATGTAATTTATCTTAGAATTTTTGTTTTAAAACTACATTTTTTAAATATTATTGATTTGATCACCATAAATTGTATTATTTCAACTATATATAAGAAATATTAAATATTATATTAATTTAAGACAAAAATTTCAACAAGGGTCGGTTTTAATAGTAGTAGTACAAAATGTTTTTTATCGTGTAACTTTATTTTGAATTTAACTTTTTATCTTTTTCTGGTTTCAAGAATTATGTATTATATTTTATGCTTTGTGTTGAAAAATCGGATCTTGTTAAAACTTTTGTGTTGAATGTTTAACATATCGAGTTTAACTTATTTTCTAGGAATTTCTCTATGAATTAGAAAAAAATAAAAAATAGGTTAAACCAAGTTAATTTGCAGTGCTAAAAATAGACATGAAACGGTGGAGAAATGCCAAAAGACCCCCATCTGTTGGTGATCATCGTTGCGAAATACTTGCACCAAGTACGAAAATTTGCGAAATCTCTATGCTGCGTCATTGGGCGTTTTGATGACGTTATGATTTAGCAGCACGAACTCTTCGTGTGTCTTGAATCGCTATACATATATTTCTTCGTTCTCTTTGAGAACGAAACGTGCATCCTCGAATTCGTCGATCTCGTTGAGTAGAACCTTCTCCAAGCTTCAAACGATCTTCTCTCCTTATTATCCAATTCTCGTTGTTTCATTCAGGAAACAATGAACTTACGTGGGAACGTACAATTAACGATTTGTTCCGGCCTGAGTTTCTCAATAGAAAATACATCGCACAACGGAGTAATGATAGGAGAGAGAGATATAATAGTTCATATACAATTACGCCGGCGGTGAAATTACGTATCACCGTATTATACACGTTCACGGCTACCGTGTGTATGTAATTGAGATTTATCGCTTTTATGCGTAAAACGTCAGCGGTTATTTGTATTAAATTATATACGTCGGTCAAGCATGGTTCAGTGAAACTGCAGATAATTCTGTCTAATTAGCTAGTTTGCTAGTCCAACATTACGGCTCGTTGATGTATTTTATCTCTTAAATCTTTTCAATTTAAAATAACAAATTAGACTGTTGAAATATACACATAATCAAATAGAGAGCAACAAGAGCCATTTGCAGCTGCTAATACGCAAGTGTATAAACATATCATTCATTTGCTACAACAACGATGTAACTCGAAACGCAACATTTCCCGGAAATGTTTTAATGGTTTGCATCGTTAAAATATTGTAATATTAATTTTGAAATGTAATTTGGGTGTAATAAACTGATTATAGAGGAACAAAGGTTCTTTTAAAATATGTTTCCTCATTCTTTTTGGTCCGTATTTACATCTCATTTTTATTAATAAATAATAAATGCGCGTATTTAGCATACAGTTTATATTACATGTACTAAGAATCTCAGAAATAAAATCGTTTATCGATAAGAGTGAAGTGTAACTTTGAACCTTTATTTCCGTTTCCGTTTTTTTTTTCTGTAAGTACTTCAAAATAATAATTTTTATATCGTCGTTGTAACAAATGAGCGGACATACGTATGGAATGCGAAATGAAATTCCAGCTAATTTGAATATAATACTGGTTGATACAAATAAATTGCGGTTTGATTTTCATAATAAACAATTCATTAATTTATAAGGTTAAGCACTTTTAAAAGTCTGCAGGCATAATGAAACCAATTAATTTTAAATTGGCGATTTTTTAATCATATGCGTATAATCCATTAAGTATTATAACGTATTCTGCATAATTGTGATTGAATCAGGTTGAAAATTCCTCCATTTAATTTTGGCGATACCGGATCTGGCTATTCTGAAACCATCTTCCACGCAATTGTAGCCACGAAAAGTAGGTCTTGTCGGTTCCAAATCCATCAGTCAGTCCATCGATTTGCGACTGAAACGTCAAGGTGTACGTTTACGTGAAGATGAGGTCTTTAAAATTGAAGTTAAAATAACGATTAGATAATAAAGTCGTAATTCTACATAATTTCTATATATAATACATATATATATAGATCTCTCTGACCTCGATATTTTATCGACATGGAAGAGAGAGGCACGTTTTACGTATCCCAGTTTTCCGATTCGGTCGCCGCGGCCGGTCCGAATATTTATCTCGGTTAATGACACTTTCGAATTAAGTTCGCGAACGGAGTTGTCGTCATCGGAATAGCCGATCCTTGGAAATCATCGTTAGATCAAGCGATTAGAGCTAGGCGGATCAAGGAAAAAGGCGGGAGGGAGGAGGAGATCGAGGTGGATCGCGAAAATGAGGGGAAAGTGGCGTCGTTACCGTGAAAAAGTGGATGATGGAATGTACTTGCGGGACTGCAGCCGGTGTGCTTTCACTCACGACGCGATTCGCCGTGACTATCGCGTCGAGGTTGCGCGATAAGACAAATAGCCAGAGATATTGTCGTTCGCGGTTAGCACGATTAGCCGTCCCGCCACGAATCTAATTGTAAGCATAATTATTAAGTGGTGAGAATTACAACTGTTAAATTCACAATGTCGAATCACACTCAATTTGAGTTAATTTCAATCGTCTCTCTGTAGGTCACTTATACACTTAATACATAGTTAATTTAATTAAAACAATGGAGTTGAACAATTTTCAATGAACGTATTAAATTTGACTTAAATTTATTTTATTATTTATAGATGCATACATTAACATGAACATTTACTTTGAAACTAAACAATTCGATTATAGAAATGAATTGATTTTCATTTTGACACACATGCAAGTTAAAAATAATAAAATATTGTTTAATGCAAGAGTTTGGATTCTCTTTTGAGATCTAACAGTGTCTTAATTTCATAATGCCAAATTATTCCCAATTTGTGTTATTTTTAATCATTTCTATGTCGTTCCTGCTCAATAAGTCGTTAATTTAACTAAAACAATGAACTTAAATAATTTAACTCAAGAAATATATTCAGTTTAACTGTATTTAATAAGGGCATACATTAACATGGACGTTATTGACTTTCAAACTAAGCAGTTCAACAGAAATGGATTGATTTATGATAGAGGAGGAGGTGGTATTATGGCCGCATATATTACGGCTTCCCTTAATATCTCCGCTATTATATAGCGAATCCTAATGATTACTTATGGAATTATTTGTTCAGTACTTCGCCGCTACATCATGACGCTAATATATCAACACTCAATAGCCAGCACTTATTACAACGCATTTTTACTTTCAAATACTTTGAAATGTTTCTGAGGTACATTTTAGCATTTAATTACACCTACTTCCCCTCATTTTTCTTAAACTTGAGCGTATCATCACACGAATATATGTATTTTTCAGTGTGTTATTTGCTATTTAACATTTTATTTGACTATATATATTTTGAGTTATGCAAATTTAAACAATTAGCATTTTGCTAATGTGGCCCTCTATGGATATTGAATAGTCACGACCTCTTTTTCGAGATTTTCATGTCAAAATAATTATTTAATAATCGATTATAGCTCTATTGTTAATCTATAGTTTATATTACATGTACTATTTTTAGTACCGAGCAGCTTATATGCAGAAGTTATGTGAATGTATACACATTCATTTGCATTTTAAAATGTTTCACTTTTTTGTTAATTTTGTAACCAAATACTGTTTTCTAAGCAAAATTAATATTTTAAGACTATTTTTATGAAAGGCTACATTACCCATACACCCATTTTTTTCTTCGAGTTATTATGCAATGTCGCTACATTTTTATTAATAGTATCCTAAGTATAATAAATATTTCCTAACTTTAAGTCCAGAATCGATTCAACAACATTTTAACGAATGTAATTGTCAAGTTTTAAACTTAAATATTGATTATTAACAAAGTTATTGTGTAAAATGTAACTGGAGTGCCATAATACCACCTTCTCTTCTATTATTATCGAGATTATTGAATTATCGACAGTCCTTATTATTATTGATTTACAATACTTCTGAGGTTTCCACGAGTATTTTCTTTAAGGAAGTTACGTAGGTTGTCTTCATGCCTTGATACTTCGTTAATGCCAATATTTCATGAACATTGCAGTTTACTTCTTGAGAGAAGTAACCTGAACCGTTTCTCTAGGATTGATTACATTTTGATACTCGTTGAAATTAAAAATGACGAAATATTATTTAACTAAAGGGATTGAGTTACCATTGCTCCTTTAATATCTAACAATGTATTGAATTATTAACGTGAAATTATATCCAATTTGAATTATTTTTAATAAAGAATTACATAAATATATAAATATATAAATAAGGACTCTCAATCTTAAACAATAAAATAGATTTTCAGATAAGGCTAATGAGAGTCAAACGCTGATGTAAGAGCGAAGAGTTAGAAGATGCAGATAATACTCAGATGTTAATGGTTATCTATTACTTTTAATAATTATTAGAATTTTGAACGGGAATAATTAATCATTTTTTTCTGTAGGTTGCCATTGCTTCTATTTATGTCGTTACTTTAACTAAAACAATGGAGTTAAACAATTTAAATCAGGAAATGTGTTATTTGACTCCAAGTAGATTTTATTTTATTTTATTATTTACTAAGTGCATACGATAATATGAACTAAGCAACCACAGAAATGGGTTGATTTACATTTTGACACACATGGAAGTTAAAAATAACAAAATGTTATTTAACTCAAGGGATCGGATTACTATTTCTTTTTTAATATCTAAGTCAGTGTAGTGATGCATCGCGGTGAGCATAGGACGCGGTTGTATGGCGCAGGATCGTGTCATCTTTTTATTATCCGTCACGTATCGAATGCATTGCTCCTCCACGGGAGTAAGATTTATTAATATCTTTATCGGGTGTCGATAGTGGAAACTGGGTCATGGCGGTCTATTCCGTGCTCCACTTTAATTTTATCACCGCTTAACGCACGAATTCTGTAGCACGTGATAAGTGGATAAAACGCGTTCCAGCCGGAGTTCACGCGCGCTTGCCTCCGTTTTTTTTTTATTCCCTCACTCTTCTCTCTATTCTCGTCGCCGATTATTATCCGCGGCTTTTGTGTGGCGCGGTTTCGTTGTCGCAATTAATGAAACGGATTCCGTTTTGCGGAAACAGCGTCACGCGCTGATTTCTTTTGTCGCTCTCTTCTGAGAAGCACACTAATTTTATGGCAACGAACTCCATCGAGCATGTAATAATGGTTCTGAAAATACATTTATACACGTGTGTTTATTATAAAATAAATGTCTCTCTCAATAATTGAATGTATTCAGTGATTGAAAAATCAATTTATTTGTAATATTAAGATATTCATCAATAACAACAAGAAAATAACAAGTCAAAAGGAGGTTTTGTATTTTTAAATATTTTGCATTGAAATAAGTAATAAAAATATATAATTTTGACCACAAATTATTACAAAAAATTGTCCATTTCAAGTTTCGTAGGAATAGTCACATTTTCACTTGTTTCTTACACTGAGAAAAAAAATATAGTCAATTTTAATAAATATTTAGTTCAATACTGCCAACTAAACATTTACTTATAGTAAATAAATATTTCAGTAAAAAGAATGATTGTTAAATCAAATTAATGTTCCTTGTAACAAATAAATATATCTTTATATTTAATAAATATTTAGTTGGCAGTATTGAACTAAATATTTGTTAAAATTGACTATATTTTTTTTCAGTGTACCATCTTGAGTAAAACATAGCCTGCATCTTCGAATTTTTCAAAATATTGCACTGTATTTACTTCACATGGATGTATTTTTTATGATTGAAAGAAATTGAAAATTAAATTTAAAACGTTTATTTTATTAAAAATTCAATTGCTGTTACAATCGATATGTTGTGATATCAATAAAATTTCATTTATAATATTTTTTATCACCGGCAAAATGAAGTTTCACGGATATTAATTTCTTTTATAATGCTACTAATTAATAATCAATAATAACAGAACTGGTCATACTTTTTTATTAGTTCAATCATTAGAATGTTTACCTTATTAAAGAGAAGATGAATGGAATCACATTGAATCGACGTTCAACATCGTGCAATCGCGTTTGAATCGTGAAAATTCTTTTATCAATTTCCACAAATATCATTATCCCTTAATGATGTGTCAGATCATAAATCGCATGTCTGAATAAAATCTTATTAATTATAATATAGAGAGGTAGAAATGTTGCCATTAATAGCAACAAGTCGTAGATCATAAAGAATATCGTCGACGAAGAAATAAACTACGTTTTATGTACCTTGTTTCGAAGTTTCTCCTAAGAGATACCCGCGAGTCGAACTACGGCCCGATTCGATATTAAAACCGCGTAAATCGAGACTCGCGAGCTTCTGTCGTTTGATATCTGGAAAATAAATTCGTCTCGGGTTTCTATCGCGAGTTTTTCCGCGATGGTGCAACCTGGTGCGTGACTCGCACGTCCGGAAAGGAAGGAAAAAGGGAAAGATGAACGGATAAGAGAAAGAGAGAAAACAAAAGAGAGAGAGAGAGAGAAAGAGAGGGAGTGACTCGCGGTTCGAATAGATGTTTACTTGCCTTCACCGCAGAGAAAGTGCCGATCCAAACAGCGGCCCGTTGCGGGCGTTGCGGGCAGGGAGAGTAGCCAAGAACTTCTAACTTTACGACAACTCTCTTCCCATCGACCTCGAATAGCGAATAGCGGTTCAATGTCCCATGCCAGAAAAGAACTCTCGAATGCGCGCGCGAATGCCATCCGGTTTTACGAACCGCGGGAAATTCCTTACAATTAATCCTAACGATATTTTACACGCGATTTGCTCTCGTTCCGTTTCATTCGCGAGATAAAACATGATTATTGCTTAGAAAAATTTGTATTCTAAATACTATACATTATTGGTGGGATTAACTGCATCGCGATGTAGAAACTATCTCGAGCTGAAAGGCTTTGAAGAAACAAGTGCTATAAATTTATATCTAGCTTTCACGTAGTAGTGATTAATCATGATCATAACATTTCGATATTTCTGCGCGAGGTGTAATGGAAAGTTATAATGAGAGGAACAAATGTCTTCTTATTCAACCCTGTTAAATTCGTAATGTCGATTTGCACTTCGAGTCATTTTTTTTTATTCCTGTAGGTCATCTACTCAGTACGTCATTAATTTAACTAAAACATGATTTTTAAAGTAAACTATTTAACTCAAGAAATATATTAAATTCGTTTTAGTTTATTAAGTGCATATATTCATAAGGATGCTGCTTTACTTTGAAGCTACGCAATTCGATCACAGAAACAGAATGATCTTCATTTTAACTAGTGTGCCCGATGAATACAAAAATTTGTAATTGAGCTCCAAATATTATTTATTCAAAATTTTCACATAAAAAAAATGTAATCATATATTCATTCAAAATTTTGGGTTTTCAAAAAATATTTATTCACACAAAAAACTATAAATATTTAACGAGTATTCATATTCATTCAAACAGAATATAAACTGAAAAAGATAGCTGCAATAAGCAATCGTTATCCCTTAATTATAACCGGCACTTTGGTGACTTTAAGTAAAAGAAATGAATCTTATTTATTTTTGTCATCGAAGTATTCAGATTTTATGAAGGAAACTTTGAAAAATTTTGAAAAATATTTTAGAAAGCAATAC
The DNA here is from genome assembly GCF_001594055.1 of Mycetomoellerius zeteki. Lineage (NCBI taxonomy): Eukaryota > Metazoa > Arthropoda > Insecta > Hymenoptera > Formicidae > Mycetomoellerius > Mycetomoellerius zeteki. The sequence goes on from NW_017255923.1 coordinate 483,643, forward strand.
ATTTTTTATAAATATTTATTTGATAGAGCGCCATACATATTTCGATATAATTCCGGTTACATCACAGTAATGTTATAAACTTTATAATTGATATCTTGGGCGCGTTCATTATGGTCCGAAGACATTAAATTCCGAGATATATTATTTGTTCCCAATAAAAATGTCTTTGTTTAACCTATAGATTAAACAAGAACGCCTATCGTATAGGTGGCGGACTAAGAGCGCGGTGTAATTGTAGCCGCATTGTTTTTATAGATTTCTGTTTTCTCTTGTAGATTTACAGGCTATGTGCAGATAATACAGAGTAAAAGTGAATACGAAACGAAAATATTCGTAATCATATTAAAAAAATATTCATTCAAATGGAATGAAAAAATATTTATTCGTTTCTTGACGAATAAAAAAGATGTGTATTCGAATGAGTATTTTCAATCATTTTTTCAATTCATTTATTCGAATATTAGGTGTGTTCACCGGACACACTAATTTTAACACGCATGGAAGTTTAAAATAACAAAATATTATTTAATTCAAGGGATTGGGTTATCATTGCTCTTTTGATATTTAACTGTATGTTATAAATTCAAAATGTCAAATTATTCCTAATTCGAGTTAAGCGATTCAACCACAGAAATAAATAGATAGATAAAACGTTTATTATATTGTTCCAAGAAAGACCTTTTAAGTCTTCTATGACCGTGCAAAGAAAGCGGTAATAATAGCAACAGAACGAGAGAAAATAATATAAAGAAAATAGGAAAGAAACAAAAAATAAATAACAGTAATAATTGCAGACAGCATTAAAAAATAACATGTAATAAGCAAAATGAATGTAATAAGATAAAATAAGAAAAGTAAAAAACAATAAGTTGATTAGATATCATTCTTTTGATCACGTGTTTTATTTAAAATAATAAATTTCGATATGAAAGTTAAAAATGACTCAGGGAATTGACTTAAATTTAATCCTTTATTTAACAGCAAAGAGGGGAAAAAATTGCGTTTTACCAGTCGTAGTTTTTACTGATTTTATTGCCGATTATATTACGTTGGTAAGGCGCAGTTACTGTAACTAACTGTAATCGAGACTTACTTTCGAGAACCCTTCGGGCGGCACATTAACCGCATTTTTTTGGTTTGTCGCTCGTGATTTCATTATGTTTTATGAGTTACGTATACCGGGTTGCAACGGGATACAGAGCGATTGGTGTTTGCGTCGCTTCGATCCGTCCAATTCTCACCGTTTGCGAGAAAAAAAGGTGAAAAAGACGATGCGCATATTTATGCTTATATTTATTACGTAGCTTTACGGCTAAATAACGAGCAGCCTCGCTTCTCGTTAATCCCGTATATATATACCCGGTAAAAATAGGTCTCTTAATTTAGAAAAATAGATTTTTTAATTTAATGCAGAAACGCAATCGAGCAAAACAATTACTTTCGCATTAAAAATATCTTTATTGATTGGATATGTTACAAAAATTTTGTCATTACATCAGATTCCCAATGATTACAAATAGTTGCATGCCGCAATTTTAGAGGTACAATATCCTTCATACTTCAAAAGTAACTTAAAAATTAAATTTCCTAGAAAAGAAGAAAATTATTTTTCAACGTGACAACAAATTATTGATTAACAATTCGAAAAGAATAACTAAAAAAATCGCCATTTTCGATTTTAGTACAAAATTAGAGCAAATCCGGAATAATTTATCAAAAATGACATAACTCGAAGTATCACCAACAGTTTATATTTACATAATTCGATCAGCTAAAATAATTAAGTACAAAACAGGACAATTTCTTCTTCGATTATCAAATTGTCTTAACTCTCAATGTTCTTCATAGAAGATTTCGTTTACAAAAACACAACAAAATGTGTCACTCTTGTTGAAAGTATTATATCTAGGAACAATACAAGTGTTATTAGCGGACAGATTATAAACTTAAATAAGTTTACTTTCGATGACTGATAGAATAATCTTTACCTAACTCATTCATGGCAATAACTCGAGAATCACATTTTTTTAGTTGTGTCGCTTTTGAAGTAAGGGAGGATAATATATTTGAATATTCATATCGGTGTTTGGCTTGTTTTGCAAGTCTTTCATTTCTGTTTCGACAGTGAACTCGATTATAATATTCACGTGCAATTAACATTCGTTTCCCTCGCTCGCGTATAGAATCTGCCGATTGGCCGAGACAATGTGTCAAGTTTCGTAACGCGATTGAGTAACGCTGTTAGCACGACGCGAGAGGAAATAATGCCAAGGCTTTTGGTGCCGTTAGCGTGACAGGGAGAGGGGCAGATAATCGTCTCTGACAATTATCGAAACGTGCGTACGTTCTCGGAGTTGTACATCGTCGAAAAGCTCAAATCTTTACGCTTGATCGACAGTTTGCTCTTTGTTTCTCGCCTTTTTACCTCTTGCCTTTTTGCTTGTTATCTTCTTACTTCGTTCTCTGTCCGAGATAAAAATTGATAAACTTCAGAAGAGACAGGTGTTAAGAAACACGATTGTCCATAAAACGGTTGCAAAGAGGGGAAAAAAGCAAAAGGTGGAAAGCAAGAAACAGGAAGCAAAGAACATTGTAGATCAGACTTTAACTGATTGTGAGTCAAACTAGTCGAGAGAGTGTACGCTCTCGTTGTCGCCGCTTCTTACCGATGAATCGCCGATTGAATAAACCAGTGGCGAACAAACCCGGTCTGGAAAGTCGGTTAACTGCGGAAGTGCGCGACATACAGGAACTGCGAAATTCTGCCGATTAATTTGCCTCGCGACGAGAGAAGACAGATGCGTTTATGCCGAACTGGTTTCGCCGCAACACCCGGATATATTCGTGCGGCAATGAATTTCGGTCTACTTCTCGTTAGCCTTGCGAAATATCGATGTTGTTTTCTCGAAGCGATGATGACTGTTGCTATTTTTTGCGCTGTTAAATTCATAATATCAAATTATGAATTATTTTGAGTCATTTTTATAGATCGAGGTTAATTTATATATAACTAAAACAATGGAGTTAAATTAATTCGACATAAAAAATGTATTAAATTTCACTTAAAGTAGACTTTAGTTTATTATTTACTAATTGTAATTGCATACGTTAATATGGATTAACTAAGTTAATACTTTGTTATTTACTTTGTTGTTTACGTTATTAACTTGGAAATTAAGCAATTCAACCATGGAAATGGATTGAATTATATTTTGACACATGAAAGTTAAAAATATAACAAAATATTATTTACGCTGTTAAATTCATAATATACCCAATTTTAGTTATTTTGAATCATTTCTATAGATCGCCACTGCTTCTATTTATGTTGTTAATTTATCTGTAAGTAACTAAAACTGTATATAACTAAATGGAGTTAAATCAATTCAACACAAAAATGTATTAAATTTCATTCGAAGTAGATATTAGTTTAGTATTTGCTAAGTGCATACGTTAATATGGATTAACTAATTTAAGTTAATACGTTGTTTACTTTGAAATTAAGCAATTCATGGAAAAGAGTTGATTTATATTTTAACACACTGAAAGTTAAAAATATTATTTACTGTTAAATTCATAATGTCAAATATACCAATATAATTTGAATTATTTTTAATTATTTCTATAAGTCATCTATTTTTTCGTCCTCCTATTCAATATATCGTTAATTTAATTAAAGTACTGGAATTAAATAATTAACTCAATAAAATGTATTATATAAATTTGACTCAAATTTATGGATCAATTCTAAGCAGAATCGTAAGACTTGTAACGTGTTCTCGTAAAACTTGTATATATAAGAACTTATGACTAATATTCTAATTTTATGTGTGTGTATCGTAAGACGTACAATTATTCGTAAATATTTATGATTTCTTGTAAATTTTATGGCTAGTAAGAAGTTGTCTATGAAAATATTGTATAAAGGTATAAGCATTTAAAAATTTTTACAAGTCTTACAGGAATATGTTACGAGTCTTCTGCTTAGAATTTAGGCATTAGTTTATTATTTACTAAGTTCATACATTAATAATCGTTCTAATTTTCTACTTTGAAACTAACCACAGAAATGGATTAATTTACGTTTTGACATGAAAGTTAAAAACAACAAAATGTTATTTAATTTTAGGGATTGGATTTTATTGCTCTTTTGATATCTAACAGTGTGCTGCCGTCGCTGCAGTGGAACGATCTCGCATTAAACCGACCCTCGAGGGACCAAAGTAGGCCCCGCGTGACGGACACGCGTAAACATCTTCATCAAGCTCGCCTTTGTTCGCCGTCTAATCCGCGTCGCGGGAATCTCTCGGTCTCGAGACGACGTGACATAATTTTAGAATAAAAGGCAGCAGCGGTACAGAGAGAGGAGGGGGCGGCGAGAGAAGAAGCGGGAGAGCGAGAAGGGGGCACACCCGGTGTCATTTTGTGGGTCACAGCGATGACGTGTACAACGGGCTCGTGTGTAACGGGACAATTTGTGGGCTGGCGGTGCGTCCGGGTGGGTGTCAAGCCTGTCGGAAGGGGGACAAGGGGCAGAGGAAGGGACGAAATGAGGGTAATGTAGGTCAGTAAATGTATAGCTACCACTTTCTCCGGACCGTTCGAAAACTGGCTCCGCCGTTCCCTCCTCGCATCGTTGTCGTTGTCGGCCACCTTCCTCCTCCTCTTCCTCCTTCTCTTCCTCCTCCTCCTTCCTCCTCGTTTGTACGCGATGTTTCGTTTCGCTGCTCTTCCTCCTCGCGGTACGGTGGTTCCTCGTCACGCGGACGTAACGGGACGCGGCCGAAAACGGGTTCCGTACCGTTCTGTTCCGTATGATACGGGACAGATCAAGGACACCGCAAGCCGCGGCACCTTGCGGTGCGAAATGCACGAAAAGAAATCAGCCCGCTGTCAAATTTGGACGGCCAGATGGATAGATCGGCGTTGCCATGCAATGCGTTCTCATTCTGAAGAACGTTTTTTTCATTACGTTATAGATATCAAAGGAGACGATTCCTTAAACGATATTGTTATTTTTAATTTTCATGTGTGTCAAAAATGTAAATTAATCCATTTCTGTGGTTAAATTGCTTAGTTTCAAAATAAAGCGTTCATTTGTTAACGTACACAATTAATAAATAATAAACCAAATTTGAGTTAAGCTTAATACATTTCTTAAGCTAAATTGTTTTAGTTAAGTTAACGATATTAAGTCTGCTTGAACTTTTTCCACTCAGCATCTTTACTTTTTATGTTTTATCTAGTTTTAAGTGCAAAAATTTTTGGGGATTTCAAGCAATCCGAACAAATCTATTAAATAGGAACAGTGGTGACTTATAGAAGTGATTAAAAATATAACTCAAATCGAATATAATTTAACATTATAAATTTGACAGTGCATTTGTTTATTTTCCTATGCACATGTATGAGACATGTGCGTATCCTATGAGAAGCCAAAGTACTTGGAAAGAGTCTTAATTATTTGTCTATTGGAATCGATTATTGGAACAGTATTGTTAAAAGTCTTCCATATTATCGTTGTGTAATAAAAATGTAAAATTAAACGGCGAATTTGTACGAAATAAGAAAAGGCTTCATTTTCCTAAAGAATCGCAAATTTCGCATTGAATATTGCGAATTATTTATACGCCAAGTATTATTGTAATTTATATTTGTTAAACATTCATTCAATTTCATCACGTAGGTGCATACAAATAAACTATACTTTTCCTGTAATTTTGTTCTAAAGTCTGGTATGTAGACATTGGATAAATAATGAGGCTTTAGAAATAAGACCGTTTATACGAATAAATTGAACTATAATATGAGGCAGCCAATTACGGTCATAAGTTAGGAGTTTGTATGAAATCACCAACAATCATTTCACCGGCAATGTTTCAATCGACATCATTTGACCGACATTGATTTCACCGACAATATTAATTGACCGACATGGTGAAATCATCGACAATGTTTACATCAACACTCGTTTCACATTGACTTTGTATTTACCTACATATGTACGTAGCTGTGTTTGTGTGTTACATTTTCGCCGATAATTTCACAACCGGTAATTTTACATTAATTTCCTCGCAAAAGAAATATTAAGTGGAACTACAAAGATAACAATCTGTACGATATTTTCATATAATTCTCCATGATTAGACAAAATAATTTCTGCCATTTGTCCCACAGCATTCGACGAAGCTGATCGGTATTTATAGTCAGTTCTCATTTTAAGATTACCTTAAGTAATTTCTCAATATGTGCTAGTACTGGTTTCGCTTTGTGTTTGGCTTATGACATCTTAAGACAGCACTTGAGACGGTCTTAAATATAAGAATCGACTATGAATACCGGCCATTGTGCTTATTACATAAAGAGAATAAAGCGACTAATGCTCATTAAATTTAAGTATACACTGGTAGAGTATATATTTTCATACATAAGCATCATTGATGGTATTCAGTATCAAAACAAAGCTCGGTGAAACGAGTGTCGATGTAAACATTGTCGGTGATTTCACCATGTCGGTCAATTAATATTGTTGGCGAAATGTCGGTCAAGTAGTGTTGATTAAAACATTGTCGGTGGAATGATTGTCAGGCGATCTCATAGAAACTCTAAGTTGGATGTTTCAAATATTACATTATTATGTATTTATTAAATAAATTTATTTTAGACATGACTGCGTGTCCGAAACTTTCGGACTTTTGATACGATCTATCTGAAACGTTAGTAATCCCTCCAATTTGATTGTATCATTTTTCGATTTAATCGCATTAGTTATCGGCTTCTTGTCGCACTTGATCGTCGATGATCCTTGATTCGCGTATCGGGGACAAAAGATTTCACAGTGATACAGCAACAACTTACGCTGGTTTGTTGACTAATTTGGAAAGTTCCGTTAATGTAGAATGTGAGGTACGATGATTGAAGAG
>NW_017255923.1:490615-503086 GCF_001594055.1 Mycetomoellerius zeteki
CCGTCATACCACAAAATCTAACGGTAACCATCTATTTTCGAAGGTATCCAAGAATTAGGCGAGTCACGTCGGTTAGGTTACTGTTACGTTTGTTTACTCATGTTTTTTTAGTGCCGAAAATCCGACGAGGCTGATGTAATGAACACCCAGACCCACTTTCTTACCCTATGACTTCCTCCTGAACCCAACTTTCTCAGAGTTCAATCTCTCGGAACTTCTGATTCTTCAGCGTTTGAAATGTAAAAATACTTTTCTAATTAAATAATAATTTTATTAAAATTTTATAATAAATTTTATTAAAAAGTATTTATTTATATTTTATTTAAAAACATGAATGTTACACGCAGAAAAATATCATTCTATTGCTAAGAAAAATAATTATTCATTTTATTTTTCTTCTTTTAAGTAACGGTTACTTTTAATAAAGAATATTTTCTCGCTAGTAGTTTTAAAATGTATTCATCACAAGTTTTAGAAATATTCAATATCATATAGAGTGAATGCACCGTTTATGGCTACCTTAAGCATTTCTATAACTTTAAGAAATTTTTTTTTTAAATAATAAATAAAAAGGAGATACTATTTATTTAAATACATTGTTTAATGTTTTTAATGTCTTAGTTTTTGATATTCAAAAAAGTTTGAAAGAAAAAAGCGAATGTATAATGAAAAAGTTAAATAGTTGCGAAAATTCCATTTTACACCATTTTTGGCCACCTATATATCTCCTATCATTATGAGGTTGACTATTAATTACTTGATGGCTACTAGTATTGTCTGCTATATTTGTGTCATATGTAGTTATTGATAAATTATTCCATCTACCGCGTTTCGGGGATTCTTATCGTTTTCGACATGATGACTGTGTCTTGAGTGTATTCCGTAGAAAATAACTTTTTTTATAATATGAAAGAGGAAATGTGAGATTATTTGTCACATTATTAAACAAGAGAAATAATTGCGACGCGCATGATTGCTGCGCCCTAGAGTCAATCAAAACTAGAAGTGGCTAACCTAATAAACAGCGAAGGTGGCTAAAATGGGTGCAGTGACCACAAACGTGCATTCACCTTATTCAAAATAAGAATTTATTCTCTTTTGAAGTATATTATAAAATTTTATCGAAGAAAAGTTTATCAGATTTGATTAACTTGAATATTTAATAATATATTGATGCAAGAAAATTTATTGGATCAGAAAAATTTGATATATTTCTTTCAATTCTATACAATAGATTTAGGAAAAGCGAAATATAGTAATTTAGAAACAAGAAATTTTTTTCTTGTTTGAAGTAAATTCATATATTTTCAATTTAAATAAATATTTATTTTGGGACCAAATTGTAAACATGACTTTTATATTGTTCCATAATGATGTTTTTTCATAATAATATTTATCTTAATTATTTTGAATTAATAAATAGCGTATTATTTCGTTTCCATGTAATCTCCTCGAATATTAATAATATTAAACTAAATAATAAAAAAATAATTAAAAAATTAATAATATTAAAGTCAGCAGAGGCATGAAATTAAGAATCGTTATAGTAGGAGGTATTGCTGTTGGCAATGACTCGATCACAAGCGTGTCAGCGTTCTAGGGATCGTAGGCTCAAATATTGCCGGCGATGCGATGCGTTTTTCAATAATTAATTGCAGTTAATTAGACAGAATATAGGTATGCGAAACAGTAAAAATATAAATTGAATTGGAAAAATTAGAAGTAATAATAATAAAAAAATTATTTTTTTCGTTAAAATGTAATCGTAATCTTTTTATTACAAGTAAATATGATACTTGATTCAAGCAAAGGAAGAATTCTTAAGAAAAAAGATATCTTTATTAAAACATAGTTCTCTTCCATCGATTCTAGATAATAAGTAAATCAAATTTTTGATTTAATTTAATATTCTTGATTAGAGTATTAAATTTTCTAGGAATTTTCAGAATAGATTTTGAATAAATTAAATGTTTGTGATGAACTTATAATAGATTTGCGGATATATGAACTTTTGAAATACTTGAAAGAAGTCATTGTTACTTGCGTATAGCGTATATTTTTCTGTGTGTAGACGAAACAGTTTCTGCCATTTGTCTCCGAGGAAAGAATGAATAATCTATTGAATTCCGAGCGACTGGAATCTCCAAAATCTCCTCTAAATAAACAACATAATATATACTACATTTTTGAATTTTTAACTTAATTATAATATAAAAGAGCTTGTTTGTGTTATATTTAAAATTTAAATTACATGGCAAACGCATGAATGCCTTCTCAAGAAGCCTTTACACGTTACCGCATAGTGTTTAGCTCAACGTCTACACATGTTATGCTTATGAATCAAATTAGCAACGCCAACGCAGCCAGATTAATACACGCGGTCGGAGTTCAACAATTTACTCCGGCCGCGTGTAATTGAGAAATAATGTTGCATCAATTTTCACGTCTCCGCTCTCACATCGAGATTCCCTTCGGAGTCGTCGTGACACAGATAGTGGACGGAGCGAGAGAGGCGTGCGTTCGCGTTTTGCATCCGACATTCACAATCGCGTTTCGCGATGCATCGCGCGATACTCCCCGCGCGGCAAGATCGCGGCCCACATGCTCGTGTAACACGCTAATAGGGGCGAGATGGGGGAGATGTGAGGGGTGAGGAGGAGGAGGGAAAAGGAACGAGCAACTTTCACGTACTTGCACAGAAGAGTAATGGCATCGCAACGCGTTAAGTATAATGCATCTCGCGCGCGCGGTCTTACCTCACTCCGTAATTTTCCCGGAGGAACTTTCCTTGCCGTCGCTTACTTATTACCTTTCTAACCACCACGCAACCGCGAATTTCTTCGCGGAAGTTTGACCGTGACGGGGTTAAAATCCTCGAGCGATATCGCCGCGCGCCGGCCGGTCGCGAGCAGGAAGTGCAGCGTACCTCTCCTTTTTTTTCTTACTTCCCCCCCCTCCTTTCTCCTCTCTTTTCACATCGGTTAGACTTTTATTGAACATATTACGCGCGTCATCTTTCTCGCCGGTTTCTGACGCTCGTTTTTCTCGCGGTCGCGCTTACATAATTAATATATTATGTAGATTATAACATTGCAAACTGGCGCGGAAGTGTCGGCGCGCGGAGAAAGAGTAGTGCCGCCGCTTTTTGTTGTCTACTGTATTAATTTAATCGCATGCCGCGTGGAAAATGTTCTCGATCGAGCGTTGTAATGGAAAAAAGCTTGCCATAAGAAATCTTAAGTCTATCGTGTATCCAGAATTAATTTTTGTAGGAAATAAAAATTTTATTACACCTTAGTGCATTATACAAATTCTCGCGTTTCAATTCGACTTTAATTCGGGTTAATTAAAAATCTAAATTTATAGCCGAAAATTTAGTACACTTTCTTGATACGTTAATATTAGAACTGTCAAAAATTAATTTGTGCTGTTTATGTATCTAATTATATGCAGTAAAAATATTTTATATTTGTCTCAAAATCGAACTTGTTAAAATTTTTGTGTTGAATTTTTAATTTAAATGTTTAATATAACGTGATGGTGTATTTTACGTTAAATTGATATTCAACATTTTTTATTGTTAAAATAACATAATTCATGTAAATAAAAAAATAACAAATATAATGTATATAGATTTAAAATATAAATTTCAAGATAAATGAATAAAATGTATTAATTTAATATTGATAAATATAAAATTTAGTGAAATGTTAATTTAATATCTTATAAATTCAATGAAATGTTAATGTAATATATTATAAATGTTAATTTTACTGAAGAAATATACTTTCACAATTTGCTCACAAATTGTGTCAGTGTTACATTTTTTACATAATATACATATATTTGTGTTACTTTCTAATATATTCATCTTATGTTAAATTAACACAGAAATTTGGGACTATTTGGGACACGTGAAATGTATTTTTATCACAAATTTTCAAACGATTTATCTTCGAAAAAAGGGATGAAAAGGGAAAATGATCGATTTTAATTTAATTACCTATATATTGTAACATGCATTGAGAAAAAAATATAATCAATTTTTATAAATATTTAATTCAACACTGCCAACTAAACATTTATTTACAGTAAATAAATATTTGTTCAGTAAAAAGAATGATTGTTAAATCAAATTAATGTTTCTTGTATCAAATAAATATATCTTTATATTTAATAAATATTTAGTTAGCAGTATTCAACTGAATATTTATTAAAATTGACTATATTTTTTTTCAGTGTGGAAAATCTTAGAAAATGGTCTTATTATGAATTTAAATAATTTTACAAAAAATAACAATCAGTCATTTGATTATTTTGATATCTAATTTAACGTTGCGTCTTATAACGTCTTCGATAATAACGCAACGTTCTTTGCGCTACTTTGCCTCGTGAATTATTCTGAATTCGGGACGATCGGAACGGGCGTCGTTTTGATGCCATTCTGGTTAGAAGTGTGACAGCGATCGCTCGGGAGAAAATCTAACGGTACCGACGGCGAACCCGGCATTAACTCGCCTACATTGCCGCGATATTACGTCCTTTCGTTTCGTAATGCTCCGCGTTTCGTAACCGAAACGACTAGCGGTTCTCACCGAGAACGATTGTCCGCACGTCGCTATGAGATTGGCAGCTGGCGATCGCATTCTTGAAGCTCTATAGATGCATCTCGTATGCGTCTTTTTTGTCGCCTCAGGAAAGTCGCGGCGGTTTCCATAAATGTGATACGATGCAATTTGCAATAAGATCGGGCGAATTGCCAATAAGTTAATTTGCAATAATAGATTCAACAGAAATTTTATGTAAACTATCGATTTAATTTAAAGTTCTGTTATAATTGTGTTTTAAGACTAATTAAATTCAACGCGCAGTTTCAGGATTGGATATGTATAATATATAAATTTACACTAAAAATTTATTATTTTTATTATTTAAGCATTAAAGATTCAGCTTGACTGTTTAGGATTTTATTTCCTTTTTAATAAATTTTGATAAAAGATTATATCTCCTTTATTTCCTATTTGTTGTACATTCACATGACGGTCTCAAAAAATATATTTCGTTTAATATTTTATATTTAATAATTGGGGCAACCAAAATTATGCTGTAAAAATCCCCTTTTAAGCCCCTAAAATATGTTCTGTAAAATTGAAAAAATGCTCTAAACAAAAGAATATATGCATTTGAAAATTACTTTTTATCGCACAAATGTTCAAAATATTAATTAAGTTCCTTACTTATAATAACGTAATCATAAACTTAAATTAGAAAATGATGCGAAATATACAATAAAAATAGATAAAATATGTAAATACTGTGCATGTGTGGATGAAATATGCAAAAATATGCTCTTATGTGTAAAATATGCAAAAATATGCTGTGACATATATGGCTCAAAATGCATAATTTCTTATATGAAACAAATTTGTATTTAGTTTATTTCTTTATTAGTCAAATAAAAAAAAGATGCCCTGTACATATTTTGATTGCCCTATTAATAATATAATGTAAATATAATGTAACATATATAATAAGAAATTATATCGTAATATCTTTTATGTCTACGGTATTAATTTTCATCGTTGGAGAGTTATTATACGATGTTCCATTTACCAAGCGATTTGAATCTCTCTCCCCCCTCCCCTTTTCTCTCTCACCCTCTCCTTTCAGCGAATCAGCGAATCCAGCGATTTCGTTCACAAGATCGTTTCTCTGAGATAGTCTTGACCTCTTATTCGTAATAGTTTGCGCGATTATGTCGTTCCGGGCGCGTGGCCCTCTCTCTCTCTCTCTCTCTCTAGATTGTGAAATCGTGTTTTGGCGGGTCTTGCATTCCGGGTCAGAGATTCCCGTGGGGGAGCGAGAGGCGCGAGCAAGTTCAATGCGAGAAGGAAGTTTTCTGCGCGCGCGATAATTCGTCGGAAGCCGCAACCGGCAACTTTCACATCGTCGCACGCTCGGCTCCTCCTACCATCCTCCTGCACAAAGAAAGTGCACATGTAACACTTACATGACGATGGAGAAAGAGAGGAAAAGGGGGTCGGGGGTGGAGAGAGATGGACGTAAAGAGGACCGACGTAATGCGCGCTGATCCGAGGATGCTTTCGGCTGAACCCTGCCGGTTACATGTCCTCGTTGTGTCACGTTCCCGGTCGCTGATTTCGTCAATGCCAATGTCAATGTCACCATCAACGTGATCAATCTTGGTAATGTCTTTTTTTTTATTTATTTGCCACCCGAGAATTTTAAATTCAGTTTGTCTCGTTAGCGGTCAGGGAAAACCGGGAAAATTGGAAAAATACAGGGAATTATATGGCAAGCCATTTTACTTTTTAATAGCACAAAAGAAATTTCGTTTGTGCTATTAGAGTAAAACGGTTTATCATTATAGAGAATCAAGGAATTTATTAATCCAAAATAAAATAAAATTAGTGTACCAATTTTAAATTTAAATTTTATTTTTTTTAATTATGAAATATTTTTAATTATTTAAAGAAACATTAGAAATATTTTTTGTTTTTCTCAATTTTGCAGTGAGCGATTTGTAGAAAGAGGTTAACAAATAAATATAGTTAAAAAAGAAAAACTCTATAATATCTTGACTTTTGCAAAATTAAAATATGTGTTAATGACGTTTCGCGCAAATCACTCAAGATTGTTAAAAATTATATAAAATGTTTATAATGCTTCAGTAATTATTTATTTTTAAACGCGGATTTATTGAAAGAGAAAATTATGTAGCATCGAAATAAAAAAATTTCTAATTGAGACAATAATTAGAATATGGTATTTTAGTGAGAAGATTAAATTTCAATAAGTAATTAATATGCAAAACAAAGATTTGATGGAACAAATAAATTAAAAATTGAAATTATTATATCTGATAAAAATTCAAGAAGTTGCAGAAATAAAATAAATACTTTCCTTTCAAAAGTTCAAGTTTGTTGTATTAAAAGTGCTGTAGAAAAAAATACGATAAAAGTTTTACTTTATTTCGTCATTTTTCCATTTGTTTTTATTGTACACTTTATTTCTAATTAATCAAACATTTCAATAATTTTTCTTTCTTTTTATTCAGTATTTCTTTCAGGCTTCAGTCAGGAAAATGACTCCCTTTGTTGTATTTCGCTAACAATCCTGCTTTCGACGAGATTCATCGCGATCAGATGAAATTTATTAAGATTGATGGATGTTGATTACCGTTACGAGTGACATATCTTTATGTCGATCTGATACCATGGATCGAATGGAATCGTTAGGAGGGCTCTTTTTCAAAACGTTTGTTCGTGATATATAAACGGGACAGTTGATTTTTTTCAGGTGCCCCCCTTCCTTTGTGGCGAGATGTTAATTTCCGTCGGTGGCAGCCTTGTTCGGAATACCGTTACGCGTTTCGCCTTTTCTCGCACTCGTACGTTTTTGTTGTGCGTTGCGGTTCTCGTTAATCCTTGGCTGATTCACGGATTCGAGGAAAGATCAGGCGGAAGACTCATCGGCTATCTCGAAAGTCACGCGAATCCTGCGCCGTTAACGATACATTACCTCATATCGTTACGTTTTATTAGAGTTTCGTTTCTTGGTTTTCTCTCTCTCTCTCTCTCTCTCTCTCTCTCTTTCGCTCTTTTTCTCTCTTTTTATACACGCACATTACATATACTTTTTTGCGTTTATTTAATTTTCCTTTTTTGCAGTCAATTTACAGGATTGGATTAGGATTCATGTTGCTCTTATTCTTGATAGCAAACTGATATTTGTCGACATTTTGACGTCAAAAGGACAATAAAGACGTCAGTTTGATGTCAAAATGACGACAGATAACATGAGTTTGTTACTCGCAATGCAATTAAATTGCGTTTACTTAAGCCTTAAATGCAACTTAACATAAATTAATCATATTCTGTAGTCTGTTGCTTATTTTTACTTGTTTTATGTACCTATATAATCGCAAGGTTAATTATAATTATAAATATCAAAATATGTAGACCGCGTGTCAATAAAACTGTTTTATTTAAATTTTTAATTTGTTTACTCTTTTATTAAAATATATATTAATAATACAATAACATTTGCAAAATTATACAAAGTATTTATTAATAATAGAACTTTATGTGCTTTTTTAATAACAAACTGGCAAAAACTGGCATTTTTGTAGAAATTCTTTTAAAAAATTCCTATGTACAGCTTAGATTAGCCTAGATTCTATGGACGACATTATCAATTTATGCATCACTTGTATAATAAATATCGATTTCTTTCTCTCTTCTTTTTGTATTTTTATATAAATATATTTAGTTTTTATATATTTATTTTTTGTTTTTTTATTTTTGTTATTTCATGTTTATATTTATATTTTAGTTCCTTTGCTTTCATTCTTCGCTTTTTCTTTTCTCTAATTCTTAAAGGGCTTGCTCTAGAATATTAATAGACGTTCTTATCCCTCTCTCTTTCGTTCACGAACACGTTGACATTGCCTTCAACAGAACGTCAATTTTCTCGTTGCTCGCTTTGAAGAAATGCTCGAGAACTTGGCTGCAACTACTGTCTCCATCCGCGAATCGAAGGGCAGTTTTTAGAACAATAGATATACACAGTCGAGGTTTCGCGACCGGTATTACCATAGACTCGCACGTGCGAGGACACCAGTCGAACGTGATCGCCTGGCGGAAGTCACGTTCAATGACAACGACGATTTAAAAATCTCAAATGCAGACGGATTACAGAATACAGAGACGTCAATTGGACAAGGACGCGCTTTGTCGACCGGCCTTATAAGGTGCAAGTTCTTAACCGTGTCGGCTCGTATTTGTTCCATAATAGTTTGCGAGCGTTCGTACTAACTATTAATCATGTTTATCATTGAATAAACTTAAATGCTATTTTTTACCGCGTCCGCACTGAGAGATAAAAGTGTTGGTGACTACAATTGTAGTGGTAAAATAATTATAGCTAGGAACTTCATTTTTGTAATTATTACTGCTATAATGATTATTAAAATAATCTTATATCTGTTTTTTTAAATAATTTAATTAATATAACATAATATAATTAATAATGATTAAATTTATAGTAGTTTTTGGGAACATCCATAAATTCTTTTTAGTATACAAAAGTATAAATGTAATTATTGTTATTAATTATTTATTACTTATTATTACGTTATATATTGAGGGAAAAACGTTTGGTATTTGCGATTGTAATTGTATAGTAAAATAATTAGGAGCTCCATTTTTATTATTATTACTGCTATAATGTTAGTGTAGTCCTCTCAACAAGAAGCAATTGTACTGTAAATTTTAAATATTAATATAGTAAAACATCAAGATATAAATGAAAATAAAATAAACATTTTTATTCAGTAAAATGTAATCGCAATTATATAATTATTTTCTTAAATTCACTTATTATTTATGTGATAATAGTAACTAAAAAAGATGTTAAGAAAAAATTAAATTTTCAAGCAGTGTGTGTTCATGGCTAACATAATTTTAAATATATAGTTATCCCAAAAAATGATTATATGTAAATTATAATTAAATTATAGTCAAATTAATTGCAACCATTTTTCTTTCGGTGTAGCAATAATAATTATAAAAATTGAGCTCCTAACTATAATTATTTTACCATGCAATTACAATCACGAATACGAAACACTTTCCTGTCAGTGTAGCTATATAATAGGTGTCGATTATTTAACTATTTTTATCGATCTTTTCCAGGATGGAGCGTCCGAAATGCCAGTCGGAAATGATTGCAGCGCGATATCCGGCTCTTAACGTTACAATTTCACGGAGCTTTGACAGAGTTCTTCTCCATCATATACCTGATGACAATCCAGGAAGCCGCGCGAGATTCTTCCTCGGCCGACCGTGATGATGACTAAATCTCAAAACGCTTCCTGATCGTTTACATAACACGCTCAAGGATCGCGTTACTAATGTCGATGGAATCGTTACACAAACGATCTTCGTGCTCCTGCAAACGATCGACATTGCGGATCGATCGAAGACAAACGGCGGCGTAACGCGAGTTACGTGTACGGCTTACGACCTTGCGCACGTGAATTTATCACGCCAGGTAAGTAAAACCTCGCTCGTTCCTCCGCTTCGTTTTTATCCAACGGCGAGACCTTGGCGAACTGTCAAGGATCCTCGTCGCTGCGGGTAGGCCAATCGAGGAATCGTTTCCATCGCTGTCGACATCATTATATGCTCGCTGGACAACGGATCGGAATGGAACGGTATAAAATTAGTCGTAATTGGACATTCAGTCACTTTCGCAGCGATCTTTAAACTCTATCCGCATCGAAGAATGTATAATTTATTATTCGGTCGCAATGAAAATCGGAGAATGATTTATCGTTCGATTTATTTTATAATCCTTGCACTGAAAGAAAAGATTGGCTGAATATGGCATAGCATTTTTTATTGGTTGCAGCAGCCAACTTTTGCGTTAGCCTATCGCAATCCTATATTAACATTGCGGATAGGCTGACGCAACCAAAAATTGGCTGCTGCAGCCAATTGAAAATTCTGTGCCATATTTTACCATTTAATTTGTTGCAGCAGCCAATCTTTTCTTTCAGTTTGTAATTTTTTAAAATCTTTATTTACAGGTGGAAGGTGTTTTATTATTTTTAATTTTCATGTGTTTGCATTAAAATGCAAAATATTTTATTTTTAGTTTATTTACTAACTACATTGAATTGAATAAATACATATATTAATGTGGATATTGTTTACTTTGAAGCAATCTATTTGTGTGATTAAATTGCTGAATTTTGAGGTAAATAATATCATTTTAATATATATATTATGCATATTGTTAGTAAATAATACAAAAATGTGAAATAAACAAAGTAAAATAAAATAATAAACTAAAATTTACTTTGAAAAATTTAACACATTTCTAAATAAATTTATTGCATTTCTTGAATTAAATTGATTTAACCTCATTGTTTTAATTAAATTAATAACGAAATATTGAGTAGGAGCAGAAGCGATTTATAAAAATGATTAAAAATAATAACTCAAATTGGGTATAATTTGACATTATGAATTTAACAATGTGAATGCACTGTGGGATTTAGGTCTGTTACTTTCTCTCCTCTTCGAAATGTATGTTATACATATATAAATATAATAGAAATACAACTGTTGCCCATTGCAACGAAAGATACGGTCGAGAAAGATAAATTTGACATTTAAGTGTCTTAATATTTGATTATTGTGAGACTTTTAATTCCACACTGTTAAATATTATATTAAAGGATCAAATTTAATCCAACTGGGTTGAGTTAAATAACATTTCCTTATTTTTAACTTGCAATGTGATATTTAAAATGTATTATTTTAACACAAAACATGCCATTGAAGAAACAATCACATCTCAACAATCTATTTTTGTGGTTGTATTGTTTAGTTTGCAAAGTAAACAACGTCGTATTTTTTATATTGAGAAAAATATACTTAAAATTTATTTATGGAATATAATGTTTATTTCCATGTTAATAAATTCTTATTTAAATACGGCGAAATAGAATTTTATTTCCAGCAGATAAATCATCTATTTTATTTTTTTTATAACCAATGAATATTAATGAAAATGTCATATGTAATATTTGCTTGAGAATATTTCGATTTTTTTCTCAGTCTAAGTTAAATTATTTAACTTTATTGTTTTAGTTAAATTAATGAACACCAGCATATTATTGTATTTGTAAATAACTAGTAACATTTAATGGATTATCACATAAGATCACAACAAAAATTACGTTCACATTTATTATTTTTATTTATTATTTTACATTTAAAAGAGGGACTATTTACAATTATGTTCTAAATTTGGGACAGAATTTGGGACGCATTATAAAGTGAGACGAAGAGTTAAAATTTGGGACTATCCCTTCTAATTTGGAACAATTGGTCACTAATTGTAAGATATACCAGAGTCTTTAACTCGGATCACATTATAGTTGTGACGCTTACTGAAGCGCGGCTAGTTAGTTGCCGTTTACCGTAAAGGAATGGTCAGGATCCCCGAAATAATTTCGGGTTCCTGCAATTGGATTTCGAAGGTCGGGCAGGTAACGGGCCGTTATCGCGTCGGCGTCTCGCAACGCCTTCACCGGCGGGCCCCGAATCCGCTGATCCGTGAACGCGGTGGCGTATACGCTTATTATGTAACGACGTTAACTGTAAATATTTACCGGAGGGTCCCCACCAGGGGCGCGGCACGGCGCGGGCGCGATTGTGCGCGTCGGCACGGAAAGTAGACCGAAAGAAGTCAAGGCGGTGAGGCGGGCTGCCGAAGAGGAGGAAGTCGCGGAGGGTCGGACCCGTGAGAGCGCGGTGAGAGGAGCTCTTGGCGTATTTAAAAATATACCAAAGTGGAGCACCCCGCTAGGCTCCTGAAAACGAGAGAGCGAACGAGCGAGCGAGAGAGAGAGAGAGAGAGAGAGAGAGAGAGAGAGAG
>NW_017255923.1:503139-516146 GCF_001594055.1 Mycetomoellerius zeteki
TGAGAGCGTATGCGACCACATGCAGAATCGTTCTTTGTTCCGAGATGCAATGTGCAAGAGTCTAATGATCCAAGAATCTCTCCGGGAATCTAATATCCGCCGAGATTTCTTTCCGTTTGCAAGAACTGGGAAGCGTAGCGATTGAAATCGACCTATAATTTCCCATTCTTGCGCGTGATCGAGTAATTAGAAAAATATATGGTTTAGAAAAATACGTTCTCAAGATACGTTGCATTAAATCGAATTGTTGTGAATGTTAATCGAAATTAAAAACTTCTGTCGAAAGTCTCGATTGTGTCGGAAATTCGGAACGTGTTGAAAATTTTATAAGTGTTGAATGATTGGACAATATGTTTTTTCTTTCTTTAACATTATTTTTTTATTGCAATATAGACATGAATGATAAATTTATTTTTAAGAATTTTAAATTGTTTATTTGGAAATACACAGTTCGAGTACGATGTTCTTTATACGATGAAACTATTTAAAAACTTTCAAAAGGAAGAATTAACATCCATCACTTAAAAGAACTATTTTTATGAATTTATAGTTCTAGAGATTCGAAGATTTTTAAGAGTAATCCATATAACCTTGAAGACGAAGAGTCAATTCGCTTTATGTGATATCTGCGACATTAACCCAACGAGAAGTATTATAACCGTAAAAGCAATAATTTGTACAATAGTTGTATTTTTCTTCTCGCGTATCATTTACGAAGGAAATAAAGTATTTCGTGGCCATACAATAAAAAAATATTTTGTATTTTTGTGAAAATCTCACTGAAATTCTTGTATTGAATTTTCAGACTTGATTGTTAATTAAATATGATGTAATTATATCATTTGAATATTTTGACGTGTTAAATTTATATAGAACATTTTTTGGTGTTAAAATAACAATTTATGTAAGTGAACAAAAAATAATGTAGAGTTAAAACGTAAATTCTAAAATAATTGAATAAAATGTATCTACGTGTCGGTTTAATATATTCTAAATATCAATATTAAGATTAGTAACAGGATTGCTTATATGAGCACATCATCTATGCAAGAGAAGCACCTATTACGGTCAAAGTTAGATGTTGGAATAATACATCTGTATGTATTTTAAATAAACTTATCCCAGATATACAGGGTGTATCTAACATAACGTACATTAATCATACAGTGCTATTCCTAATAAAAAACTGAGTCGAAAAGTCCTTTAGCATTTTGCAACTTTCGCAATAGTTAACAAGATATTAATTACAAAAATATCGCTGAATATTAGTTTTCAATAATTTTTTTTACAGAAAAACTGCTAGAGATAAAAATTGTTTATTTTCTTTTCATAAAGTTATGAGAATTTTTTCAGAATTTTTTAATACCGTATTTTCTCATGTTGGTAAAAATAAGAAAATGCAGTACTAAAAAGTTGATAAAAAATTCTGAAAAAATTCTTAGAGTTTTATGAGAAGAAAATAAATTTTTGTCTGTTGCAGTTTTTCAGTAAATTTGATAGTATTTGAGTAAAAAAATATTGAAAACCAATATTCAGCGATTTTTAGAAATTAATATCTTGTTAACTATTGCGAAAATTGTAAAACAGTAGAGGACTTTTCGACTCAGCTTTTATTAGGAATAGCACTGTATGATTAGTGTACGTTATTTCAGATACACCCTGTATAACTGTGCGCTACGCATTACTTATAAATGTCAACTATTTTACTAAAGAAATAAGCTTCCACAATTTTGTTCCAAATTGTGTCAATTTTTAAATTAAATTATAAAAACATAATATTTGTGTTTTTTTTTCTAACCTACCTATTTTCATTTCATGTAAATTAACATTCAGATGGACCGTTTAAGACATGAAATATATTAAATTTAACGCAAACAATTTTCAACTATAGGTATGTATAATTCTCTAATTGTAGTGGATTAGAGGTACAGTGTTTTCTTTTGAATACTATAGAAAATATATTTGAAGAAAATACCGCTGGCAAATCGTGATTGAATATGCTTAGTGTCGCGACTGCAGCTGCTTTCATCGATATCGCCGCATTACACTCGTTACTTTGTCGAGCGAAGTAACGTAATCGCGTTTAAATCGTACGTCGTGTATTATGTACGGTAGTTAGTCCAGCGCCGCGCGGATTACGCGCGCGCTCAGGCGCGAGTTCGCGTGGCGGAGTTCGCCACGCAACGCGGCCTTTCGCGGCGACGAGATGGGCATTACCGCCTGTGCAAACTGGGCCAATGGGTCATACCACACGCGAGCGAGTTTCCCGCGTATCTTCGTCGTCGCCTCGCCATTTTGTCGGCGTTCTCCATTTGTCGGCGCTCCTTATCGCCGCTTTCGCGAAAGAGGACGATGTGCAGTGTACCGCAGAGCCTAAAAAAAAAATTAATACTCGGCTAGATTACACTCGTGGTGTCTTCTAGCCGTCTAGAATTTCCTTACGATTCGTAAATAAAATTGAAAGAAAAAGATACAACCCATATATATTAAGTGGTTTTTTTAGATCAAGGTTATTGTCTGATAAATTTTAAAAGTCTGGATGATTTCTTTTTTTTTAGACGTAAGGGCTCATCAAAATTCATAATTTACTACAATTTTATGCAAAATTAATAACGATATCTCGTTAAGTTATTATCCATACATTGTTAAATTTATAATGTCAAATTATACTCAATTTGAGTAATTTTTAATTGTTTCTGTTGGTCGCCATTGTTTCTACAACTCAATATATCGTTAATTTAACTAAAACAATGGAGTTAAGGAACTTAACTCGAGAAAATGTATTGAATTTAGCTCAAATTTAATTTGGATATTATTTAATAAGTGCATTAATTGTTAATATGGACGTTGTTTAATTCGAAACTAGTTGCAAAAATGGATTGATTTACATTTTGACACACACAAAGAATTAAGTGAAAAGTTAATTCATGGGATTGGGTTACAATTGCTTCTTTGATGTCTAACGGTACACATAGGTATACAAAGTCGTCTTAGATCAAGGTTGCTTTACGAATCTTAAAAATTCCAACGATTTTTTATGTAGATGTAAAGGTTTAATAAAATGTATAATGCACCATAATTTTATGCGAAATTATTAACGATATCTCGTTAAATTATCGTCTATATAATCTCATTAAATCTTTCGCGCTGCCTCTCAATTCGCGATACGGCTTTGATTAAAAAAATCGACTAATTGTGGAACGGGGAGTGAAATGTGGAGTTCACGGTATGCTGGTCGAGGTCGATTGGCGAAACGTGCGCACGCAAACGTTTTATTACTATTTAATTTACGTTAACGTGGTAACATAGAGTTAGTTGATATCAGCGACGTAACGGGATCTTGCACGACCTTGCAATTAAGATCTGCCTATGTATGTACATATATAAGGTGTATGTATGCATGTACGTAGTTCTTTGAAGTCGTCTCTTACGTAAAAGCGGTAAGTACCTGCGAACGTAATACTTCCTACGTTTGCATATTACTTACCACTGCATAATAGACGTCGATGAAGCGCACGCGACACATACCGTTGCGATTAGAAATAGATATTTTGCGCGCAAATACGTGCATAAATACTTTTGAAATCACGCCGGGCGAATATAATACCGATATCGAGTCATATTATACATAATAAATAGAAAATAAAAGCCTTAAACAGTCGAGCTGGATCTTTAATGTTTAAATAATTCGGCGTGAATTTATATACTACTCTAATCCTGCAAACTGCATGCCGGATTTAATTTTCAGTCTTGGTATAATTCTAATAGAATCAGAGTACACGGAGAGAATTTTTTCTTAAAACGTATCCTGAAAATATGACAATCGTGGGACAACATTGTATTTCGAAGAATTTTAATGTAAATCTCTCATTCATTAATAAAATTACAATAAAATATAAAATAAGTTTGATAAATTTTTTTACTGAAGTGCATGGTAAAAATTTTTTAAATGTTGTATGCCAGTTGTACCACAACTAGCATATTTTCAAGGTAAATTTTAAAAGAAAATTCTCTCCGTGTAGTAACATCATAAATTAAATCGACAAGGAATTTAATAATATTGTGTGTGATGTTCATAGGTATCTTAGAAAGATGTTAATAATCTGATGCCAACAAGTATTTTAAACTTGTAAATAATTTTATTGCGAAAATTATTACTTCATTAAATTGTGATTCATGTTGATTCATCACGTGCGATTCTCGAGTGGCCTTGATTTAGGGAAATGTGAGACTGTTTTGCAGTCAATTCATGTGTACATGATTGTTAAGCTCGTGTAACGTTGTAACATTGTTGGCGATCGCTCAATTTTGCAATCTCACAATTAGCAAGTCCCACTCGACTCCAAAGTTGCATGTAAAATAAACGATTACCTCGAGGAATGATACATTGAGACACGATGTTTACGGAAATATACGTGTGCAGCGCAAAATGCGAGGTTGCTTCGCGTCTTCAATGCCGAGTGCATTCCAAGTCCTTAGATACGATCCTTGAATATTTTCCTCATGCTTCTCGATACACTACGTTTCTGTAATTCTTGAAATTTCCACTGGCATTGAGAATGCTTTGATGGTAATTTTCCTAAATGGGGGGTTATTGAACGTTTTTTAAAAATCCTTTTCCTGAAAAACCGAAAATCTTTCGATTTACACGCAAGTACAACCTTGGCCATAACTACAAGCATCCTCAATTTATTGCATTGTCTTGTAAAAAGCGGTAATAAAAACCAAAGGAGAACTAATAAAATATTAAAATTGTTATAAATGTAAATATTATTTTTCAATAAAACTGTTTTTTAATTTATCTTTTGTTACATATAGAACGTTTATGTCAATTTATGGAGCTTTATATGCAGGGTTGTTTTAGCTAAATAGAAAAAAATCCTCTGATTTTTTTCCTAACTGAAGCCTGAAAAGAGCGCTGAATAAAAACAAAGAAAACATTATTAATTAGAAACAAAAAGTACAATAAGAGAATGGAAAGTGGCAAAGTGAAAAAAAACTTTTACTGTATTTTCTAAAGCTGTATTTTCAATACAAAAAACTCTAATCTTAAATTGAAAAGACAGCATTTATCTTCTTGTCTATTTCTATAAATTCTTGAATTCTTTACAGACATAATTTTAAGTATCTTGATTTTTAATTTATAATTATTATCTTAATTAAAAATTTTTTATCTTAAAATTACGAAATTTTGAAATATTTCTTTCGTTTGCGTTTAAAAAAATGCATGAAGTATTGTAAATATTTTGTATAATGTGTGGTTTTTACAATTTTTCTATGAGTGATTTACGATACTTCGTTAACATCTCTTTTGCAAATGTCAAGATATTAATAGGTTTCTTTTTAACTACGTATGTATCCGTTAATACTTTTTTGTAAATCAACTGCACAAAAAAATTATAAAAATATTTATACTTTCTTAAATAATTCTAAAAAATATCGAAGTGACTCACTGTGTCTGATACTGACTGACCAACATATCATGAACCGGTTTTTGAACTATTAATAGTAATGTTTGCGATATGGTGCTTTGTGATTACGATGAGCGTCCTTATTTTCGTGATAATTAATTATAATCTTAAAGTTTTTTGATAAATTAGTTTTTCATAGTCTCTATTTCCAATATTTCCTTTCTTTTTTCTTTTTCTTTCATTATTATTTGAGTTTAAATTCTCGATGTAGGGGAGCTCACCATGACAAGATAACTTTTATTCATAGTTTATATATGTTAGTTTGTGTTGTCTCTGAAGAAGGCTCAAAAGAATAAAGAAGTTTTACGCTTTATGGGTGTATTATTTGCGCGACGTCTTCTGCGCCTGATTCCTATTGCTCTTATTCTTTCCAATTTCTTTTGATTTATAAGGAGTCTTTGTTAGTTTGATTTGTTATAAGGACCAAAAAATATTATTTAATAATTTTTATATAAGTAAAAGTTTGTGTTTAAAATTTATAATAATTTAATTTTACTTTAGGTTAATAAATTTTTTTATTTCCTGACTTTTCCTAATTTTCCCAGTTTTCTGACTTCACTTTTTAATCCCTTGACTCTCTTTTCCCAGTTTTTTTTTAACTGTTAAGATTGCAGCTTCTTTAGACTTTTTTAAATTTTTTCGAGCAGATCAGCGTCAACGCTGCGATCATATGGCAAGTTGGATTCCGGCTCGCGTTTCCGAGCGCTCGAATTCTCAGTCGCGACGACAAAGACGACGACCGCATTTCGCGAATTGCAGCGAGCACTCGTGCGAGAAGTGCGATGCACTCGCTATTGACACCGTGGTAGCCCATCGAGCGCCAGTCTCCATCAGATTGCCCAATACTTTCTGTGCGTTCCGTTAGCCGGTTGCCTCATCATAGTCGTCGAACGGACGTCGTTGCCGACAACCGGTTGCTCTATCAGTGCCGATGAGAACCGCAGGAAGTCGATTGCTCATCTTTTTAGCTAATTGTTAGGTCTTCATCGTCGTCGTGGTCGCCATTGTCGTTACCGTGTCCAAGCATTATCGCGCCGTTGCGGAACATTGACGCGAGCGGATAATGATTATAATAATTGCTAATGTCACGTATCATTCGTACACCCCGCGATTATGCAAAATTATGCATCGCTTGTCTAACGAATTACTCGAGAGTCATTGAGAAACCATCTTATTATGTTATCAGCCAAGTGCAAGAACAGCGATCGACTTCATTGCTGTCTTCTTGTCTTTTTATTGTAGAAACAGGCCATTCAGATATTTTTATCCTGTGATTCGATTTACTTATCGCGTGTTGAAGATCATAGAACCGGATCGTAGGTATTTTCCTCGGTCGCTTGTATTCGATATAAAGGCCATGACGCATATATAATTGGAAAATTTATCTTGATTTATTACATTTCACATGTTCCAAATGATTCATTTAAATTTTTGTATAGTTTAACACAAGATGAATATATTTTATTAGAAAGCGACAGAAATATTATGTAAAAAATTAGCACAAAAAACGTAACCCTGACATAATTTGTAAATTGATTGTTGAAATGTACTTTTTCAATAGAATTAACATTTATGTTATCGATTCCTTTTAATTTATTAAATTAGTGTTATATATAGGACGTAATTAAAATTTGGCATTATTATATTGTGTCAGGAATTTTAGTTCATATAGAATTTTTATTATATCTTGACATAATTATAATTTTTTAAATTATTATTATTATGTAACAATATAATTATAATTCCATAAAAAATGACAAAGAATGTGATTTTTTAATTATTACCATGAATGAGTTAATTATAAAAATTATTCTGTTAATCATTAAAAGTAAACTAACTTAAGTTTACAGTTCGTCCACCAAATAGCACTTGTATCGTTCTTCAGGTTTTCAAAAAGTTTATATATCTTCTACAAGAGTGACACATTTTGAGTTTTGTTTTTATGTAAATAAAAGGGAGAGTCTCTTCTACAGAGAATATTTAGAGTTCATATAAACTGCTGGTGATATTTCGAGTTCTGTCACGTTTGATGAATTATTCTGGATTTATTATAATTCTGTTTATATCAAAATCATCACTACTCAAAAAGAGTGAATTTTAAAGATTGTGAAAATAACAATAATAATATTTAATCATGTTTCTAAGAGTACATTTTTTTATTATTTAATTAGTTAATAATTTTCTTTTTCTCTATTAAGTTGAAAAATAGTTTTTCTCCTTTTCTGAAAAATTGAATTGTTTTAATTGTTTTATTTTTCAAGTAAGGAAGTCATATGCTAAATTATTATGTATTTATTGTTAGAATTTCTCTTAGAATTCACGTTTTAAAATATACTATTTTAATGTTATTTGTTCACTTAGTCATAGTGTTATTTTGACTATGAGAAATGTTGAATATCAATATAACATAAAATGTAACATAACCACTTTACTTTAAGTTAACACTCGCACATGTAAAAGATTTGACGAAAAAATTTTAACAAGGACTTGAGTGGACTGGTTTTAACACAAACACAAAATGTTTTTTACCATCTACAGGGTATGACGCATAGTAACAACTTTTGCAACATATACGCGAGCTATAAACAAAGATCGCCTTTGGCGGCGAGATGCACTTAAAAATCCTACGAAACCGGTTTCTGGTCCCGCGCACTCTCGCAGGTTACTCTCCTCGGTATCTCTCTCGCTTGAGTTATATTTATTTAATTTTAATCGGCTCGCTAATATATATCGCGTGCGGGGCATTGCAAAACGGCCGATATAGTCGGGGCGATTTATTAAAATTACGGCGGCTAATCCGCGGCTTATTTTGTAAGCGTTAATTTTGCAACTCACGGGACTGTGTGCGAGCATTGCGTAACATCTGGCCGCTGAATAACACACTACTAATAGCGTTAAACAAGCGCTTGAATAATGCTGAATGAGATGCAACGTTTGATGATGCAACGAGCACAGCGAGCACGATTACCGGTTATTATTTTATATCGACGAAAGAAACGTGTACAACTCCGTCGTTGAATATCATATTATACCGCGATTAAACGAATTACTCCGCCGTTAGAGCCGTAACGCACGCTCGCATCCTTGTTCCAGTTTTGTCGATTTTTTTCCATTTTTTTTTCCCTATTTGTTTATCAGCTAATCGTCGATTATGCAACACGCGGCGACGTTTCCCGTCCCACTGAAACAAACACCGTGTCATTGAGGACGGGCGCCTTTTAACGTGACTTGTCTCCGGCTGTAATTAATTCCCTTGCGCGATCTTATCTGTTCCGTAAGCCATGATTATGCGGATGAGTGCGCAAGTTCGAAGATTGCGTCGATATTAACGCGAGATCCTTGAATTCACGATTGTTTAAAGTGTTTAGGTGCGCGGAGACTCGGAATGGAACCTGTAAGTTCTTGGATCTTCGTCCTTTAGACCTTCTCAGTCGACATGTTGAGAAAAAGGTTTGGACTAATTGGGATTCTGAAGATTTACGAATCAAAATTTTCTGGTTAAATTTACTAGACTTCTAGTTGAGCTGATCAAAATTCTGATTGATATAATCAGAATCTTCAGAACCAAACATTTTTCTCAGTTCACCAAATAAAAGTAAAGCAGTCTCTATAGACGATCAATATTATTGCTAATATTCATACTGCATAATGTTATTGACCGTCTGAAGACTATATTGAGCTTTCAAACTGCTTGTTTTGAATTGTTTAAAGGGGACGTCAATAATATCGAGCGTCTACACTAAAAAAAATTTACTAAATCTTAATACATATTTCGAAGTAAACATTTACTTAATAAAAGAGAAAGATAAAAGATTTAAATCAAATTAATGATTTTTGTTTAAAATAAATATATGTTTACATTTAATAAATATTAGAACTATTCGAACAAATATTTATTAAAATTTAATTTCTTTTCAGTAGAAACCGCTTTTACTTGTAACATTTATGTTATAATTTCGTGCTTAACAAGAATTATTAGAAATATAATATAACTTATATACACGTGGTGTTACATAACAGTTATCGTTGAGTGCAGAATTGTGATGTAGATGTCGATTAGATTTGATCTCTTTGAGATTTTTTTTGTACAAGTTTTTGTTTTTGTGTCGTCGAATTCTGGGAACCTCGACCTCCGGAATCTTTTCGTTTTGAATAAACGGAATCCTGCAATTTTTTTCTTTTGAACAGGAAAGCTCTTCGATTCTTGCAGTCTCGGACAATGTCAGGTTAAGGAAACGAACAGATCCACCGACGCAGATATCTGCATAAGGTGTCGCGTGTCGACGTTTTAAACCCATTATCGTTACTTTGTGCCCCGGATACGCTCGATAGCGTCCCACATCTCACGCCGCCACCGCCTGGTGCCGGCGTGATGCCGATGTGGAGCAAAGGTGAGACCTCTTTTAGAGAGCACGCTCGTCGGAGTCACGAGAGAGAAACGTCACGTCCATCCCGGACCGATTCGCCTTGCAATCTCGTGATTATACCGTTAAACTACGCACCGATAGTCTCTTAATCCTCTAAACATGCCCGGCTTCTCCAATCCTTCATCTCAATTTTACTTTTATATAGTTGTCGTTAGCCACATCTTCTCTTTTCCACTTAATCTTTGAATTTTGCGTCTGTCATAATTCATCGTCTGTCATAACTAGCTTTCTCTTAATTTCAAATTATTTGAAATTAAGAGAAAGTGTGTTCTTAAGGTCTAGACACACTGGCTACGTTTACACCGTGCGCTTAGTCCGCGACCTATACGATAGGTGTCTTTGTTTAATATACAGGATAAACAAAGACATCTATTGTATAGGCCGCGACCTAAATGCACGGTGTAAACGTAGCTAATGAAAAACACAGGCAATAGGAACAGGGAAAAATATTTATTAGAGAGAGAAAGAGAGAGTGAGAGAGAGAGAGAGAGAGAGAAATTCTTTTACGGCCTAAACACAAAGAAAAGTAATGAAACCTAAGACAACAGAAACAGGGATGTCGTGTGACTCCGTGTAAGAGCGACGAATTCGTAATCACAACAAATCGCGAGTTCGAATCCTCTATATACGGAAAATTTGATAATCCGTTTCTGATTTAGCGGGAGTCGCAGAGAAACTTTTTAAATCTAGGTGACTCTTTGACTAAGTTCAGATATGTAAGGATTGATTAGTCCTCTACTCGTTATTATTACTATTTCTAAAAAACGGAGATAACAAATTTCAACGTATCGAAAACCGTGTATTACACAGTGTAGGAAATCATTGGTGAAATCATCTCGGTAGCTTGGAGTCTGTTGCTCTCTGTTTTTTGCCTGTATTTTTCATTCTAGATCCTTAGAGGGCTTCCCTAAATGTCGAATAAACGTTTTATCTATCTATGTCGTTAGAAGAAGCAATTGTAACTTAATCCCTTGAGTTAAATAACATTTTATTTTATTTTTAATTTCTATTTGTGTCAAAATGTAAATTAATCCATTTCTGAGGTCAATTTTAACGTAAACGTTCATATTAATGTATGCATTTAGTAAATAATAAATTAAACTTGAGTCAAATTTAATTCATTTTTTAAGTTTAATTGTTTAACTTCATGTTAATGTTTTAATTAAATTAACGATATATTCTGTGGCGACTTATAGAAATGATTAAAAATAACTTAAATTGAATGAAATTTGATATTGTAAATTTAACAGTGTAATCCCAAAAATGTCAATTTAAAAAAAAATATTTTTAAATTTGTGGTCTTGAATATAAGTTACGCACATTTTTACTGACTGCAATTTTAAATACATTTTTCTGATTGTAGGTGCGGAGGATATATTGCCGTTATGCAGCTCCGATGAGTTTTTATGACATACTATTTTTAGTAAACCTATTCTTTCAATCCTCAAAAATTTCCACGATTTTACGACAAATGCCCGTCCAAATTGAGTCGAGTAATTTGATATATTCTTGATTTTTGCGATTTTTTATCATAATTTTCTACCTGAATTTTTGGATATTGTAATTGTTCGATTTTTTAATGTGGAAGCGAAGGAAACGTGGGTTGGAGATTGCGAAGGATCTGACGATCGAGAATCAAAAGAGAATTCAGCGAGGCAATCATTAAGACGGTTAGTGATCGTTTCGATCGTCCGAAAAGGGGTCCGAGGATCCGCAATTCGGTTTACCCTTGTTCCGCGGCTGCACGTAACGGGGAATAGTTACCGTTAGCGCGAAAGTCCGACTTGTTCCGATTCATTACCGATCTTTCTACCGATCGATAACCGACTAGCGTCCACCCACACGTACCCGAGTCGCACGTCTGTGATTGTGGGCGCGGTGCATATTTCTCGACTCGGGTAATCGAGGATGTATCTAGTAGATCTAAATTTATGTATTTGTTCCGTTCCCAACAACTTCAGGCGACTGATCGAGACAAACAAACGGTGTTTGATCTCTTTTTCTTAATTCGGAAATAACGTTCGGTGATCTTTCGAGTTTTTGCAACCATTAAAGATGTATTACGTATATTTTTTAACGTAATAAAAAATTATGAAAAAAATTTATAGATTTTTTTATATTGTATTTGAAAGTAATACAAAAAGTTTGGCGGCGATTTTGAACTCGGAAAAAAATTATCTTAAGAAGTAGACTTGTTTTTAAAAAATAATTAAGATAAAATGATAAAAGTTTTATTTAAACTATAAAAGTGTATTGTTAATATAAATATTGACCTCATTGAACTGTTTCATTTTTACACGAAAGTACAAATTTCCAATTCTAATCACTGTCTGTGAATGTTTGCTATACATCCTTAAGAAAGTATTACACATATTTTTTAACAAATTGAAAAAATCACAGATTTTTAAATATTATATTTATATATAAAAGTATAATAATATAATATAAAATGTTTGTATTAAAATGCCGGTGATTTGGCATTTTGATCAAAAATTATTTTGATAAGAAATAAACATGTTTTTAAAAAATAATTAAGATAAAATGAGAAAACTTTCATTTAACTTATATTATAATTATAAAATTGTATTATTAAGTATAAATATTGGTCTCATTGAACTGTTTGATACGTATATAACATTTGTTTTTATATAAATTTCGAATTCTCACTGTTTGCATTATAGAGACCGTTTGCCTGATATAACCTTAAAATATAATACCTATAAATACACTTGTAACAAATTCGAAACGCTGCTCCTCCTCGCTCAATAGCTGCTTTCAAACCGTAAAATTTAGTTCTAGGACGTAATTATAGGTAATATTCGCGTTTGCTGTCGATGCCATTTCGATAACTCGGAGGAGTCATTCTCGGAAGGACGCTAATTTCCGCAGAGTCTTAATTACGAATTAAAGATTGCGCGGAGGATTCGCTAATTGCGCATCACCTCTACTGCAATCCATTGGCCTATATGCGTAATGACATGACGGCCGCTCGGTGTATTATGAAACATGACGTAACGTGGTTAACGAATGGCTGGGAGATTGCCGAACTACAACCGTTAGACCGCAAAGAATGCAAGCCGTTAACGGAATTAGAGAGAGAGAGAGAGAG
>NW_017255923.1:516201-629565 GCF_001594055.1 Mycetomoellerius zeteki
AGAGAGAGAGAGAGTCCGTGTCCTTCGGCATCTCTTTTCTCCTCCATCTCGTTATCGCGCGATCTCGAGGAGTTGAAAGATGTAACTATCATTGAAGACAGGTTCCGCTATTTTGAGCCTATTTGCGAATACTTGTAATTACTTATCGAAGATAGATATTAAATTATTTATAATCATTATTGTTTAACGTTATAATTATTATATAAATATGAATAATATAAATATATTTAAATATTAAATTATCATTTAATGATATAAATTAAAATATTAAAATCAATCAATTATTATTATTATTTATCATCTATCAATTATTTATAATAGATAGATGAAACAAACGTAAAATGCAGATACAATTAAAAATACATAAATAAATGTAAATGTGAAGTAAAAAAAAACAGGGGTTACTCTTTTGCAATAAAAATTAATTTTTTACTGGAGCGATTTCAGTGAGACGGTTACAACGTCAGATTAATTAAGCTTGTGTGTCGCAAGTGCGCTGGAAATCACTGTAAATTTGTGGCAACATGCTAATTATTGATAGCGATTAGATTGACGAAGACATTAAGTCGCTATTACGTAATCGATACGCTGCGCCCCGCTGCACTTCACGTCAATTAATACATTATTACGAAATGCTTTACTATATTTGCATCACACGGACGCTGGCCATCTGTGTCTAGGACTTACTTGACTTCTGCAGCTTATTCGAAGGTGTTCGCTGTTGCGATGTGTTAAATCGGAGTTCCTCTTGTGCTCATTGCAAGCGCGAAGAAAATTATTCGTTAATTGGGTTAATTAAGAAATGGTTATATATTATCTAAATTAAAATTATAAACATTAATTAGTACGAATTATATTATATCAAATTTTTCTTAATAATATAAGAATTGATTTAAAAAAGAATATTATTAAGATGAATATGGTAATATTTTTTACTGATATTGTTTAAGAATGTTTTTAAAAAATATTTGAATTTTTTAATTTAAATTTAAAAGTTTCAAATTTTAAATTTGATTGCTGTTTTAAAATTTTTTAATTGATATTTTTAGACTTGAAAATTTTAAATTTCAAATTTAAACAATAAAATTTAAAGATTTTGAAATTTTATCTCAAATTTTGATGTAGGTACATTAACTTTTAAATAATATTTTAATTTAATTTAAAATTTCATTAGAATATTATTCGTTATATAAAATAAATTATTTATATTAAACACTTTTTAATTTTATGTTACAACGTACGACGTGTCTTGAGGCGATGAATTAACATCACGGAAAAAAATAATAATTAGATGCAGATATCTATTTTACATATACATATTTTTAGGAGTGTATATATACATATGCAATATATGAATAAATAAAGGAAATGTAAATATTTCTAGTTATGTAATAGAAACTATGTGAATAATTTAGGGGCTCTTAAGAATATAAATCGAAAGAATATAAATGCCTGCTGAAAAAAAATTTGCAGATTTTAAATAAATATTTACTCCAATAGTACTAACGAAATATTTATTTATAGTAAATAAATATTTATTCAAAATAAGACAGTTATGTTTAAATCGAATAAATATATGTTTACATTTAGTAAATATTTCGGTAGTATTATTGGAGTAAATTTTTATTTAAAATCTGCAAATTTTTTTTCTGCGTGTCTAAAAACCAATACTGGATGATAATGTGCAGTATGCATAAATTTATTCTCGTATAACAATAATGTCATAGGTATTTATATTATATTAATTTTCAACAGAAACTAGTAACTAGATATAATTAACAACATATGATCTGAATTGATTTATTTAGTAGACTGCGCACGAATGATTAATTCGCCAGTATCATCCTAATTTTCAAAAGTTTAAAAATATTGAAAATAATTTAATTTTATAAAAGTTAGAATCTAGAACTTTTTAAATTCCAAAATTAAAAAATTCTTTAATCTTCTCTATCCATTTATATTTATTGATCGTTAATCCCGAATATCATATTTAATTTCATGCGATTGATTGTAAGAAATTAATTACAAGAAATCGTACAGTGATTGTAGGATCACTTATGCTTACGCTTCGTGTGCGTAAGAATATTTTAGTTCAGGGATATTATGTCTAGGATATATTCTCGATGAACTCTGTTTCCGTGCGAGGTCACGCCCGTTCATTCTGCGGGATTTAAAGATGCTTAGCCAAACGCAGACGGGCAATCCTTTCGAGTACGTCACCCTCGGTAAGTGACCCGCGAGTCGTATCTGGTGCATGCGAGTTGCGGCAAAAAAACCGGGCTGCGCAAAAAGAAAAAAAAAAGAGAGCGGGAAAGGGCGGCTGCGTGGCGTAAAAATAATGTTTCGTGAACACGTCATTAACCGGCGAGACGAAAATAAGGCGCGAACGTTGCGCGTACAAAGCGATAGAGGAACGGCAGGAGAGACGAGTGGATAAATCACGGTGGCTTTGCCCTGCTAAAGTCACTTCTTCACCCAGACAAAAATCGTAAAAGAAATCAGGGACCAACGAGACGCCCACGGCGTCTCGGCTACGTCCTAAAAGCTCGACTGCATGTCGTCGTCGTCGTCATCGTCGTCGTCGTCGGTTGTCTTCCACCGTGTCTTTGTCTGACGCCAGCTGCATCCTTCGCCTGGTCACCGACATCCGAGGGATTTTACCTCGAGACGAGCGAGCGTTCGAGGCTCACCGAACGTGCCAAGAAAAATGCCTCTCGGCGAGGCCGAGATTTTAATGATAATAATGATACGCTTTTAAAGCTCGCGCGTCACGTCGCTTTGCAGATTGTAAACTCGCGGGAACACGGCGTTATTAGAATAATAAATGCAGCGGGCGACGTATAATAACGATGGTGACGTATAATTTTGCGCCATTAATAGAAAAGCGGGGATTAAACGCAGAAGGTGATAATACGCGAGGCGATAACGAAGCGCGATGAACGGAGCGTGTGATGGAAGTTTTACATATCTGGTGGGTAAGACATGTCTTACGATACATTTTAATCTGGTATTATAAACAGAAAAATATCGTCCTCTTACTAAGAAAACTGATTACTTTCTTCCTTTTAAGTAACGCTTATCTTTAACAAAGAATTTTTCTTGACAATAATCTTAAAATGTACTTGTTACAAATTTTAGAAAAATTCATTATTATGCTCTCTAAATTTCTTGGAGTGAATCTCACTCGAAAAGTGTGAAATCTCATTAAAAAAAAAGAGTGAAAATCTATCCCTCTTATTCAAGAGTGGACATTTTTCACTTTTTTTCAATAGTGGCAGTATTTTAACTCTTCTGGAGTGAGATTTCACTTCAAGAAATTTAGAGAGTGCACTCAAAATAAGAATTTATTTTTTTTTTTGGAGAATATAAAATTATGATCGAAGAAGACTTTGTATAAAGAGCAAATTGAATTTGTTTTAATTGAATAATCTTGATCGAAGTATTAAACTTACTAGGATTTTTTCAGAATATATTTTGAATAAATTTGATGAATTTGTGATGAACTTATAATATTAGATTGTCAGGTGTATCTATGAACTTTTGAAATACCGTATGTATATTTCTGTGTACTTGCGACTAATTTACTTGTGTCGATAAGCCGAGTTTTCCTTCACTAATCAATTCACTAATCAGATAAACCAGATAACATTTTTGCGGAGAGAACTCAAATAACGACAAGAACATCGTCATATAATGTTTATTCATTTGCGCCGATTTACTCGGCCGCGATCTGCGATATTTTTGCGTTTCAGGATCATTGGATCGTAATGAAGCGGAAAATATTTTGACACGTGGAGGTATGGAGAGACGGATTAAACGATTTGTATTTCTGCTTTAAATGCGCTTCGATACTCGAGAGAGAAAGAGGAAAAAAAGTTACATATATGTGGCGCGTTGCATAAACAAACCGGGAAATTGCACGACTTGCGTAAGGATTCCGTGCAAAATGGCGTCTTTATTACAAGGTCTCGCTGCGATTATGCTTATCCACCTCGCTTACATCATGCTAAGCAGGCGTACTTTGTATGCGCGTAGCGGTATACACACGGTATATCTCTCGAAGAAACGATTAACGAACTTGTGCCGCACAACAAGGCGTATTTATTCTGGGAAACGGTTCGGGACTTTTTTCTTCTACCATGACTTTCGAAATTCACACGTTTTTTTGGCAAACGATAACAGTTATTAATAATGCCTATTTTTAAGCCGCTGGATAATATTGGTTTACAAGGTTT
Source organism: Mycetomoellerius zeteki (assembly GCF_001594055.1). Lineage (NCBI taxonomy): Eukaryota > Metazoa > Arthropoda > Insecta > Hymenoptera > Formicidae > Mycetomoellerius > Mycetomoellerius zeteki. The sequence goes on from NW_017255923.1 coordinate 520,437, forward strand.
TTGTTTTTTAACATCTTCACTGAAAAAAACGTTTACTGAAGTCTAATTTAGAATGTGCTCTTTGTTTCTTGCTTTTTACCACTTTTTGCTTCCTACTCAGTTTTTTATTTTTTTGTAGTTTGAGATAAAAGTTGACGAATCTCGAAAAAGAAGTTATTGTTTATTAAATATGTAAGTATGGATATTATTTATTTGTATCAAGAAGTTAATTTTTTAAAAACTATTAGTTTAAACAACATTTCCAATTTTTTTCTTACTTTACGGAGTAAAATACATGAAAATCACTATTCAGTTGTTGAGAAACAGAAACCTAGTAAATTAATATAATTTTTTTACATTAAATGTTGCCAATAAATTTCATTATTTTAATATATCATTTAAAATTATACATAATTAATAAAACGGGCGTCGTACTTTCACATTTATTTTCACAATATATTATACATATATTGTAAAAAATATTTAAATTTCTTATATTATAAATTTGCGTTATTGCATAAGAAATTCAAAACGGAGCGTCTAAAAAGGATGACGGAATTTTTCGGCAAAAAAAATATTTTTTGGTGTAAAGAGTCTTACAGAAATACCTATTACTTATTGAGAAACAAAATGTTATCACAATTTCTCATTAAGTGTAATCAAGCATTTTTCCGCGCGACTGACACGCGCGAGAGCGTCGCGCTTAACTTATTTAGTATGAGAATACAATCATAATAAAAAAAAACATTCTAATAATTAACGAGAGAGACCTAAATATAGAACGAATGTGGCAGATTTCATTCTCGCATTATTGGCTTGTGGCACTTATTGCAAGTAAAGAAGACGGTTTAATATATATATAAGCCGCCGTTAATCCGCAATGGGCATTTTCCATAATCCTACGATTTAATAATACGTTGGACCGTACGTTAACTTCCATCCATAATAACGAGGCGCGCCGCGCCATAATTTCGAGCAACTTATCGGGGGTGCCATGTCGAGTGTCTTTCTCTTCCTCCCCCTCTCCCTCTCGTCAAGGTAGATCTTAAAGGTGAGCATTGCGCCGTAGCACGGTGAGCAACAGTGTAATGCCGGGAATCTTTTATCTCGCCATTCCGTCGCGGAGTGAAAGCCAACAACCTTGATTTAATAATAAAGGTTGCGGAGTCGTCCCCTCCACCCTTTCCACCCCCTCTGCCTTTGCTTACATCGCAATGTTGGGCGCTCCAATAAAAATAACCGATAGATATTTCCCACTCTCACGTTGCAACGAAGACGGAGATGCTCGACAATTTTTCTCTTTCAATATATTTTTTCATTTTTTAATATATTTTTTTATGGGTTCATCTGCTTAGAGACTTGCTTAGAAACGCGAGTCGCGGTTTTGTACGCATGGTAGTTTAACAAAAATCTGCGAGAGAGAAGAACATATATTTTCTAATTAATAAACGTAAAATAACAAGGGCTACGAGCCAAATTATGATATATTTGAATATTAAACAAACGTTTCGACCTTTTTATCAGGCCATCCTCAGTGTTTACAATGTTAAAGTGGAAAGCAAAAATTAAGTTTCGGTAACAGTTACAATTTTAAGATTCATAGTTACGCTGATATAAATTTGTAGTTCGAAGATAATCGTGATTCTTCGTGTATTGTCGCAAGAATTATAATTAAACTCAATAAGTAATAGGTATTTACTAATTTATTTCTCATTTTGTTCTTTTTCTTATCTATTTTTCTCTGTCTTTCTCTTAGAAACATGGAGGACTGATTAAAAATGGCCTTCTCATATTCAGACTTATTAGAGAGTCTTATATTAACACCTTCCTGAGAGAGAGAGAGAGAAAAAGAGAGAGAAGTAGATAAGGAAAAGATAAAACAGATGAGAATGAAAAATAAACGGTAAATATATGTCCTCTCTCGCAGACTTTTGTTAAAATGACTAGGTATCTGCATATACAAAATTGCATCTCGTGTCCAGACTCTTATTGAAGGTCCCTATCTCAATAGGATCTCCAGCAGTCATTGATCGGTGAAGAGCCGAAATGACTCTGCAAACAACGACTATTGTGAGATGTTTTGAAGCGCAATCCCTCCCGTCAATGCTAATTCGTTTACTGCAACTGGGTCAGTGCGCGCGTGTGTATTGATAGTCCGAGAGTGTGTTTGCATTTAAATAACAAACCCATCGCTGTTCGAGCCCAGGCACAGGCCTTCAGCTTTAGGTCTTCGGGCTTATCTACGAATCTCTCCGATATATAGATAAACATAGGTCAATATTTATCGATCCTTCTATTATATCTCATGTGCCTCCTGTTATTTCGTAACGAATTTCAATAACTAAAGATATCTTCCTACTCGCACAAGCAGTGTCTTCTTTACGTATGTATTTGTACAAGGAGATTTCGATATTTTAAATTCTTCGAAGAATGTTTTGTTTTAAGTTCCAATAATAATATTTACACAGATGGGCTTGTATTGTTTCATGAATCCGTCAGTCGCATTTTTAACGATTTTACTAGTAAAATCCAAAAATTTCCGGTCCAAGGATGTAAAAAGGATGATAGAGTCAAGCAACTGTTTTTATTTTTTAATATAATTATTCTTTATTTCAATACATTTTTAAAAAATGATGAATTAATTTTTCTATGATACTTTGATAGTTTCTTATCACGAAAGTCTCTTCATCTTTCGTTCTGATTGATTATTTTTATTTTCAAAATTAAAGTTCAATTTACCAGTGATGAAATATAAGAATAAATACGTTGATCTCTTATTGAAAAATTATATTTATTAAATCTTTAATTTTGCTTGTTTAATTATTTAATTTTTTCAAGTATTTAATTTAATTACTTCATTTTATCTTCTTTCTTAGATCCTTGGACCAGAAACTTTTGGATCTTACGTTTCAACAAAGAACATGAGATTGCAGGATTCCTCCTAATTATTTAATTTAATTGTTTCATTTTATCGTCTTTTTTAGATCCTTACAGAAACCTTTGGACTTTAGTACGTATATTTTAATCAACAAAGTCTTCAACGCAAGAATCCGAGAGATTCCAGGATTCTCTTTCTTCTAAATTACGTTCGTTTCTAAATTCCAAATTAAGCTAATTGGTGTCTTGAACGCGACTTTAAGGTCCTCGACGGCAGCCTCCGTCATTCGTAATATATCTGGCGATCCGCGGCTAGTCCCTCAAATCGCAAGTAATTGTTATTCGACGATTATTATTCAACGAGATTGCAGACACGCATATCCATATCAATGCGCGCTGACTCATTTGCATTCTCATTGTCGTTCGTCGCGATTGTAATGGTCCCACGTAACGCTTGTAACGCGTGTAAGTAGCACGTAGTAGATAAGCTCCCCTCGCTCCCATCCTCCTCTTCTTCGCCCCTCTGGGTGGCTTTTCACGCCAATGAAACGTGCTCACGTGTATTACGACGTACGATCTTCCTCTATGTGATATACTGAAAAATACCACATATATACTGTATTGAAATATTACTTACTTAATTATTTTAAAAGTTTAATCGTTTCCTTTACTTTAAAAGTGACACAATTAAAAAAATGTAATTTTTTAGTTATTACCACGAATGAGTTAATTATAAAGATTACTCAATCATCAAAAGTAAACTAACTTAATTTCACAGTCCATTCAGCAAGTAGCACTTATGTCGTTTTTAAGATTTTTAAATAAATCGTAGTATTTTGTTTTACAAGAGTAGACGTCTTTTTAAGTTGTGTCGTTTTTGTAAATAAAAAGGAGAGTTTTCTACAGAAAATATTTAGAGTTTAGATAGTTTTGATGATCAAAGTTGGAAAAAAAATTGTTTTGAATTTAATCATCAAAATAAGTATAAATTATTGATATTTTGAGTGATATTGTAAGCCACTTTTAATGAATTATTCCAGATTTATTATAATTTTGTTGGATGTCAAAATCGTCACAACACAAAAAGGGTGATTTTTTAGGGTTGTGAAATAAACATGATATTTGAACATGTTTTTAGAAGTATTCTTTTTACCAATATTGTTTAATTAGTCATTAATCTTAAGTTGAAAAATAGTTTTCCCCTTTTTTAAGAAACTTAATTTTCTGAGTTATGTCACTTTTGGAGTAAAGGAATGGTATATTTCCACAAATATATTACAAATTTATCACAAAACTATTAAATTTATTCAAAACATAATCTGAATTATTTAATATTTCAATGAAGATTATTAAATTGTAACAAATTTCACTTGTTCATTATATATTATAAAGTCGCTTTTTCAATAAAATTCTTCGATAAAATTTTGTAACAATTCCTAAAAAAATATTTTTTCTTTTCTTGAATACATGATAATGAGTTTTTCTAAAATTTAACAAGTAACAAATATATTTTAAGACTATCATCAAACAAGTCTTCTTTGTTAAAGATAACGTTACTTAAAAGAAAAAAAAAGTAAACTGAGTAATCAATCATGTTTCTCAACAGTTAGAATAATATTTTTCTATGTGTTTACACTCACTTACAAAAATCGTTTGTTTTTGAAGTGACTGCATTTATTTACATTATGGACGTGATAAACGGAAATAATGTAATCTGTTAACGTAATGCAGGAAATCCATATGATGAAAAATCCCCGATGGACTTCACCGAACGGACGTTGGCTACGTTTACACCGTGTGTTTAGTCCGCGACCTATACGATAGATGTCTTTGTTCAACCTACAGGATAAACAAGTACATCTATTGTATAGGCCGCGGCCTAAATGCACGGTGTAAACGTAGCCACTGTTCGCTTTGCGATTTTTATCATTCTGAATATGTTATAATTATTTTTTACTATGACAGGATATATACAACGGAATTTTATTTTCCGTATAACGAGCTAACTTTGCCTTTGCGTTATCTCGGTCGAGAATACGGTGATTAAATTAGAACGACAGCCTGCAGGCAGCGATAAGAAATAAAAGGTTAGGATTATTTTTGTAGCCGTTTTTTACGTAACGTAATTTTAATTCTCCGTAAATAGAATGATGCGCATACATAATAAACTTGGTTTACGTCACGCCGCGCGGCTAAGGTCAATAAAAATCAAGCAATTAAGTATTGCCGGTGTTCCACGCTTATCTCGGGGACGTCGCGTTAATAAATCGTACTATCGCGTCGCGATCGTTGTTTCGCTGTTAAATCGATCAGGTATCTCTTCCATTGATCGAAAGGCGGATCTGCGCGAGAGCGCATTATCCCCGGCATGCAAATCGCCCTCGAGAGCAACATTCCGTTTTCCATCGCGGCGCATGGTCGACGACATCCACGGTCGATTATCCGCGAGCGTGATTTATGCGAAAGTAAAATAAAGTTCGACAAAAGGAACGCGGCGAAGCCAAGGTTCGCGCGCCTTTTGCCCCGTGTCCTTCGTTGTAATCCAATTCACGGACGTCGTGCGCGCCATTTTTTTCGTCTGGATTAAACTCGGCTGTAATTTACGTCGGAGTCTGCACGATAATTTCCGAGTAAGCATGGCTTTCCGCATTTTTTCACGCTTCCTCCGCGCGACGCCGGTGACGTCGTTGTACAATAAGATGCCCGCGAAGTTCCTCGATCATTGCAATTCTCGAGAATATGCACACGGAAAAATATTGAACACTGTCGTGTTCAATAATTATTCGTTTCAAGTATTTCGAAAGTTTATATAACCGCAAATCTCTATCATAAGTCCATCACAAGCATCAAATTTATTTAAAATATGTTCTGAATCTCTTAGTGAGTTTGACACTTTAATCGAGATTATTAAATGTATTAAAACAAATTCGATTTGCTTATTATACATATAAAGCAGTTTCTTCGGTCAATTTTATTCTTAATATTCTTCAGAAGAAAATAAATTCTTGTTTTGAGTACATAATAATGAGTTTTTTCTGAAATTTGTAATAAAAGACATACGTATTTCAAACAGTCCATCCTTGTGTTAGTTGAACACAAGATAAATATGTTAGAAAGTAACACAAACATGGTGTAAAAAATTAACACAAAAAATGTAACACTGACACAATTTGTAAGCAAATTGTGGAAGCATATTTCTTTAGTAAAATTAACATTTATAATATGTTAAAATAACGTACATTTAACTTTCATTCCTTTATCTTAGAATTTGCGTTTTAAAACTACATTATTTTTATATTATTTGTTCACAAATTGTCACATTAAGAAATGTTAAATATCAATTTAACACAAATTATTCAAGCAATCATATTATGTTAAATTAACACTCAGGTATGTTAAAAATTCAAGATAAAAGGATCGGTTTTAACATAAATACGTACATATAGAAAAATATTATTCTCCAGCTAAGAAAAGTAATTACTTTGTTTACTTTTTTTTTGAACTAACGTTTATCTTTAATAAAGAACATTTTCTTGATAATCGTTTTAAAATATACTTACTACGAATTTGTTATTGTACTCAAACAAAAATTTATTTTCCTTTGAAAACCGTTACAAAATTTCATCAAAGAAGCGATTTTATATGATAAGTAAGATTGAAGTATTAAACTTACTAGGATTCATATTTTGAATAAATAAAAAATTTGATGCTTGTTTATAATAAACTTATATTTTGAGAATATATGAACTTTCAAAATACTTGAAACAAATATTTATACACAATATTTTTGTGTACAAAATGTTTTTTTACTACGTAAGATTCCTCGACAATTTTTCGAAAGAAAGTACTTGTTTTAAGTTTTGATAAGAATACAAAGGATATCTGTAGATGCCTGTTTTTCGTTTCGGGGGTTTTTCTAGTAAAAAAAATGCGTCGAGGTGAAGAAAAAAGATTGGTAAATACGTGGTGTCGCGACGGATTAAATAATAGGGGAAGATCGATCGGACGAGGGTCGCGTTCGCGCTTGTCAAACGTAACTTGCGAAACGGACATTGGAACGTGCCGCCATTCATCGAGTGCATCTTACGAGGTGACATTGTGCATTCCCGCTGTTGTGTAACGCTCACGTGCTCACGTGTGAGGAGTGCACGTTCACCCGTGGAATTTTTATGTCGTTAAGTAGAGCTCGTAAAAACACAGCTTTTTTCCAGCGCTGACGAGCGCTGAGGAGAGGAAGAAAAAGTCGATTAAGATGTTTCTACCCGTCGAATAATACCGCGTCACGGATTCTTCCGCGAACTGAAAGACGTATAAATCGACAACAATGACGACAACGGTTTCGTGACTCAATAAGATAGCGAATACTATTATTAGAACGAAGGCCTGGAGAAGCCCTGGAAACGAGAGATGAAAATTTTGAGGCTATTTGCACGATTGAACGGACTTTGCGACTGCATAACTTCCTTCTATCTCATCGGTTGTATAACGATCACGTTTTCCGCCTTAAGCTCCAAGATACATACGAAGACTCAATCAGCGAATGGATGAACGATATCTTTCCTTCGAAATCTTTCCTTTAGACGTAAAACTGATCATTTGCGTAATCTATTTGACTTACAAGGTAAATTAAATGTCTCAATGACTGAACTAATAGGAAGGTATGATCAGTTCTATATTGTTATTAATAATTAGATGGGTGAAAATATGACAGTCCTTGAAAATTTGAAGTAAACATTTTTTTCACAATAATTTGCAATCAAAATAATATATTTTATTATTTTAATAGAAAATGTTTAATTTCTTTGTCATTTCCTTGCTGTTATTGACTGACAAATATGTTACAACATATTACAAATATATTACAAATTTTTCAATCGCTGAGCACGTTCAGTTATTGAAACATTCACCTTATCTGTCGGCTTTTTATTGCGTTCCTTGCCGTTCCTTTGCCAGCATATTCGTTACGAAATACATAGGTCTTTTCCCGCTGATGTTTGGGTGCTCCGCTCGGGTTCCATCGTAGTTTCTTCTTTTTTTAGAAAAATAAATAACGACAATCATAGCTAATTGCCGCCTCACTTGCGACGTATCACCCGCTCGATCGGGCGTCTCGAGCGGATGACGCAAGCGGCATCGATTACGGATATCTTTTGAAAGTGGCGCAGTCCGTCTAGTCTCGTCCCTTCGATCGTGCACCTGCCTCGTCGTCCGATTAAATCTATCGTTGCAACTTGATTCCGCAGATTGCTGGTCCTACCAACCCCTTAAAACGTTCATCGCTATTCGAGCGGAATTTACATCGCTGAGCACGATGTACGGAAATATTAGCCGGTTTTATTTTACTTAACACGAGAGTTTGTCGACGTTCGTCGAATATCAAAGTAACAAAAAATGTCGACGTAAAAAATATCATATTGTATAATGTGCTTCTCTTACACTCTTTTGGAATTTTTAGGTATCTTTTCCCGCTCAGGAGATACTTACAATTAGAATATTTCTGTTATACACGAAAAGAACGATTTTGCTGAAGTATATAAAAATTTAGTTAAAATACAGATCTGAAATTAACATTTTGTTGGATAAAAATAATTATGTAAGAAACTCAAGTAATACTGCAAAAAGTTTTGATATTCTAATAAGCAGCTTGAGCGACCTAATTGTATTTTGGTTAATAATTATTTTGATTGATAATTATTTTGATGATCCAACAAAATTATTTTCCGATCTGTATCTAGTAAATTTTCAGATATTTCAGCAAAATAATTTTTTTTCATAATAACGTATTAAAATTAGAATCAAGAGGAAGACTTAATCCATAATTAATACGCAGATTAGAAACACTTGAAGCATGTCACCCCGGCGATTAACTTCTTCGATAACATTTTCCTATATTATAAATATAAAATATATATATACTCTCAAGAGTTACCGTGTCTTAAAACTATATTAAAATTATATTAGAGTATATTAATTATAGTATATGCAATTAACGTGATTCATTAACTCCTTTTACCCTCGTAATTTATTGAGCCTTGAGATATTATTTATATTTTCTATTTAAAAATATATTTTTTAAATATAATACTCATAACTATTTTTAATAATACTTAAACTAATATTAAAAAAAAAGTAGTTAAATTTGTTTAAAAAACCGAGACACGTTTCAAACGCAGCGTTGAAACTTTCCGCGCCGTGGCTCTTAACGTTCTCGTGAATCACAAGTTACCGCATATACCGTGATATTTATTTCACCCTCGACGCGTGTGCACGCGTGCGGAAGTGCGTGGCGAGATCGCGGACGCGTGACACGTGCCGGAGCGGAATACGTGATCCCGCATGCCTCCGTGCAAGTCGCGAGTAATTACACGCTTAATCGGAAGTCCGCGTCGCGAATAATTAGTGGATATGGATGTGCCGTAAGTAATCGGAGCGACGATCGTTCGCGATTTCTGCCACATCGCTGAGATCCTCCTTATGGCATTGCTCGATTAATCGATTTCGTAATTTGCTGCCGCAAACTATAACTGCGACTTTCACGAGAGAGGAAAAAATCGCTACGTTCAGCAGAAAAAGCAAACTTTGCAACTGTTGTAAAATTCTTTAGTACGATCGATTTTACCCTGAATTCCTCACTGGATTTAAATGCAGACGGAAAGAACGGTTTTGCTAAAAATTAAATGTAAAAATTTAAGTGGATACAAATCTGAAAAGAATTTTGTTGGACCATCAAAATAATTATGTCGGGCACTCAAGTATAAGCAATGTTGTGAAAAATCTTTGCAAAAGATTACCTTTTTTGACGATTTTGACGATATTTTTAAAGACCATCCTTTTTGACGATATTTTAAAAAATCATCCCTTTTAAATTGTGATGACATTCTAGCAATCATCTTGAGCGTTTTCCATAATTATTTTGATGGTGCAAAATTGATTTCCAGATCTGTATATAGCTAAATTTTTAGAAATTCCAGTAAAACTGTTTCTTCCATATTCGTGAGCGGATTGTCGCTCAAGATGATTGCGAGCGTTAAGTTACGTTAAAATGAACTCTGTAGCTCGCTAATCGCGACAACAATGCATCTCGTGACGTGATTAGTCGACTCTTTCATCTCGGAGGCACGTGTTTGCCGCTGCTCTCGATATCCGTTTCTTTGTGCCTGTCGTAACTCACGAGGTCCGCCCGCTCGTGTATGGTCTACATATCCGACCTAGTCCAGTTTCTTCTCTTCCTTTCAGCGATTTCGCAACAGCCAATTCATTCCATTTTCTGGTTCAATTCATTTGTGCGAATTGCACTTCCAACCTCCGTTATGTGAAATCCATCTTGAATTCGATAATCGTTCGGGAATTTGTTCGTTTTCCTTCTCGTGTAAGATTATGATCATATATTTGTTTGCGTGCGAACTTGATTTAGTGGAGCTTAAAAATACATATTTTTATTGTTTTCAATTCTAATCGAAAACCAATAGTCACTTTCAACGTTGTGAAAAATTGTTTATAACAAATATCTTTTATACAACTTATATCATTTTTAGTTTTACAGTATCTTATATTATACCTCAAATTTTAACCTTCAAAATAAAAAAAAATCATTTAATTACGTTACTTTTTAAGCATAGTTACATTTATTTAAAGTACACTAAACCCGCAAATTTAAGGAAAAATGGAGCGAATATCGATTAAGATTAAATAAGATATTTGAGAAATTAATTAAAAATAAAGTAAATATCTAAGATCACCTAAAGTATGAAGATCACTTACATTTTTATATTCCTTATCAATCTTTACTACACTTTAGTTTTTTACTTAATAAACAATTAAGAGGCAAATCAAATCAATTGCTCGTCCGAAACTTTATTTAACCTTCGCTTCTTTTTAATTAATGTAACTCAGTAAATTTTTTCGTTCTAACTTCCGCTCCAACTTTTGCCAATAATTGACATTTAAACTTTCGAAAAGTTTCCCGACAGGGAGGCTGTGGCGTCTTGTACGCGCGCCTATGCGTGACCGCGCGCGCATGTGAGTCGCAAACATGCGAGAGGAGAGGAAAAGGAGGAGGGAGAGAGAGAGAGGAAGAAAAATCGTATCGTTACGTAACGCCGGCTCGAAGTAGGCGAGCTACGTTACTACGAGGTGTGGTGCATAGTAGTCACGTGCTGCTCGTAGGATAGCTTTACAGCCGGCGCTAATGAGAGGGATGCTGTGCCTCGCTAACGAGGCTCTTCGATTACTCCTCTCGGCTAACGCAGCTCGTTGGCTCCTTGATATAGCAAGGTGTAACTGACAATGAGATCTTTGGAACAGTGTGTTGTTTTAGAATGCTTAGCGATGTTTGCATTGAAAATTAGAGTTAAGCATTTATGTATCGAGCCACGCTCGGAGCAACACGTAATTTTGACGCATTATAAGGCTACTTTTAGATCAATAATTTCAAATAAATAAAGCATAATAATTATTATTTTTAGCAATTTAAATACATATCTAAATTTGTAATAATAATAATGATTCGGTATGTTTTGTAAATTCTTTTTCTTTCTCTCTTTTTGTATGCATGATTTTGCAAAATTGCTTACTTTATTTTTGTAGTTTATAAGTCGTGTTTAATTACGGACTGTGAGAAAGAATGATCACATCACCGAGTAGCAATGATCTCGATATTAATCGCTATCGTCATCCGGTTTGATTACGTATATTGGCTATACTTGACATTATTCGCTGCATCACGATGCAAATATAAATAATACGGCGCGATAGTAAAATTAAAGTCGCGTTTGCGGCAACGTGAGTTCTCTTGACTGTATTTTTAGTCAATTAAATTATAGCCTCGCCGCTACTGGAATTAATCCCGTTCAGCAAGAACGATCAAGTAACGATTCAGCACTTTCATTCATTTGCACATGACGTTACCTGATTATTACCGGTCGTATACCTATTCGTGTATTAATCACTACGAGAAAGCGCATGTTGGTTCACACTATTAATTTATAACTTCGCCGTCGTCCAACTCACAGGGAATAAATTTTGAACCGTCCAATTTTTATTGGAGATCCTATACAATAATATACATAATAAAGTATTGCATTAGAATTAACTATCACGAAACTGTATATAATTAGAATCCACAAGAAATGAATGACTTTGCTGAAGTATTTAAAAACGAGATATAAGAGATACATATCTGGAAATAATTTTGTTGGGCCATTAAAGTAATATAAGAAACTTAAGTATGATGTGATCAATACTGCAAAAAGTTTTGACAGTTTCCTTATAGAATGCTGGCTAATTTAATACTGAACTGACAGACAGTAATTAATTACTTATTCAGTAATAAAAGTATTAAAATATTATTTAGTAATGTATATAAAGTATTAAAAAGTATTATTGTTCAGAGTATTTCTAATACTTTAAATAAATAATTAATTAGTGTCTTTCATGGAAATGCCTGTTTTGCTAAAGTATCTAAATATTTAGCTAGATATACATCTGGAAATAATTTTGTTGGATCATCAATATAATTACAAAATGAATTAATTAATTATGTAGGATCGCTCAAACCGATTGCTAAAATATCAAAATGTTTTGCCACATTGCTTGAGATTTTCCACGTAATTATTTTTATAAAGCCTAATAAAATTATTTTCAAATTTGTGTTTATTATTTTGATAAAATCTAATAAAATTATTTTTAAATCTATGTATATTTATTAAGTTTTTAGATACTTTAGAAACAAAATTTCTTTCAATGCAATGATAAATTGGCTGGTATTAAATTGGTTAGCGTTAGACTTTTGTAATTGAGAGTCTAATAAATCAGCTTGAGCTTATATAATTATTTTGATAATTCAACTAGTCCATCAAAAGTTACTTTCAGATCGAACTAAATTTTTAGATACTCCAGCAAAATAGTTTTTTCCGTGCAGTTGACAGAAACGTTAGAAAACGAATGTGTTGGCTTACGGACACTTCTATTAACGTACATAGCGTGATAGTACTATGTTACCCGCGACTCAATCACAGCCTGCAGTTGCGATAGCGTCCGGGATGAAATCACAGCGTTATGAAATCGACGATGGTACTCCGTCGAAGTCCATCGATCGATTCTGTTTTTTTTTTCCTCTCGTCTACCCGTCGCCGTCGCGTCCCCGTGCTACGCGGCGATCGCATTCCGCCTCCGTGAGTCATTCACACACGGTTTTCAGACACGTGACACGCGGTCGACCGTCATTGATGCCTTGTCGCATGCAAAAACGTATTATGGCTTACGCGCCGCGTTGCATAAGCGAATCGCGAGCCTCGAACTCGTCACGTTCCTGAAGGTGAAAGAGAGAACACGCTAATTGAAATCTGTGCCTCGTACACGTGACCGGAGCTGATTTCGCGAAACGCGAGTCGCACTGGTTTCGATAGAAGCTGCGCAATTTTCTTCGAGGCGAGATGTTGTTTTGGCCAAGTTCCGCAGGCCTATATTATAATGCCGCTGCGCAGCTCTTTTTTTTTTTACCATAGTAAAAGAGCTGCGCAGCGGCGTTATAATGATAACGAAATTTGTATTAAGAGTTATAGAATTAGCTATACTAACTTTGAAAGCTGCGCTGCATATATCTCCTTTATTTTAAAAGTAACGCAATTAAAAAAATTAAATTCTCAGAAAATGGAAAAAATTATTTTTCAACTTGACAGAAAATTCTTGACTCATTAAATAATATCGACAAAAAAATATATATTCCTACAGAATACAAATTAACAGTATAATATTACGCATCGATGTTATAATTTCTTACTCAGTTGCTTTCCAGCAAGAGACACGGTGTAACGCAGTGATTATTTCATTTTTGCTTAACAGTATCAAACAACAGGTATGTAATGATTCATTCTGTTACACTGTGTTACCCGTGTTTCTTAATTCTTACTAGAAAGCACTCCACGAAACTGTTATAGGTATACAACACTTGTTATATTACATTTATATTGTGGAATGGAAAATTATAATAATGTTGCATTGCTTTTTGTTCTGCGAGTTCTTAATATGATTAAATGTTATTTTTGTCATTTTTGTTTCATCCTTAAAGAGCCGTTTTGAATTGTAATAATTTGGACGATTTTTTAATATCACTTTCTTAAAACTATTTTTTGTGATAATTTTTAATGATTCTTTATAATGTAAAATTAGTTCACTTTTGATGATTGACAGGATAATATTACATGAATCATTCGTGGCAATTCGAAAATCATGTTGAATTTATATATCGCTTTTAAAGTAATATTATTAAAATTAATACGTTTCAAGAGAAACATTAATTTTTCATTCAAACATTAATTTTTCATCAGCCGATTTTAATTAAAGATATTCAACTAATTACAATTGAATGAACTAGATCGCGTTTGTATAATTCATGAACGCACTAAAAATTTCTAAATCTAAAGATGTAAAATTTGATAGAAAATATGAGATTGTCGGTCTTGTAATTACGAGATTAGAATTGAAATCGGTGGGAGAGGGATTTGAGGCTAGATAAACATCTTTTCTTAATAAAGCTCAAGTATATTATCGACGTTATGTCATCGTTATATAACGCAAAGTCGTTTTATTAGCCACGACACCAAAAACATGAAACTCTATTGTATCATGGACTGCGCTATCTTTAACTCGTTCGTTATCGAAGTGGAATTCGATCTGAAGAGATCATCAAGGAATCGTCTCTGGCGCCAGCGGTTTCTACGTTCCGAAACCGAAATTGCATAATCGCTAGTTATCGTAACGCAAATACTAGAAAATATAAATGCGAAGAAAAACGACGTACGATATCGCTCGACTTTTAGCGTCGTTTGAAATGAGCGCGACCTTCAATATTAATACGTTGTAGCCTGTCTAGCAATTTTTCTACGGCTTACCGTCACAGTAGAATTTCCATTATCATAAATACATAATGATAAAATGTTGTGTAATACGATTAGATAAGACTTTATCCTCATGGGTAGTATGTATGAATTGTGCAATTTTTATTTACATTGTAGCTATTTATGTCATTGAAATTGTGTACTGAATTATATCAAATTAATTAATAAATTATACTTGATAATTTAATTACATTTAATTGTAAATTTATTTTTTACAACTTCATTTAAAAGACTATAACGCCAATGATCATCACACTGTTAAATTCATGTCAAATTATTCTTAATTTAAGGTATTTTTAATCATGTTTACAAGTTGCCACTGTTTCTATAATGTATTGTTAATTTAATTAAAACAATGAAGTTCAAAATAATTTAAAAAAATTAAATTTTCTTAATTCAAGAAATGTATTGAACTTAACTAGATTTAATTTTTTATGTACTAAGAGAATATTGGTCGTTAATTTAGCTAAAACAATGGAATCCAATAATTTAAGAAATTCATTAAATTTTAATTTTATTACATTATACGATTTTAGTTTAGTTAAATACAATGTTAAATTCATAATGTCGAATTAAACCCAATTCGAATTAATTTTAATTATTTCTATAAGTCATCACTGCTTCATTAAAACAATGGAGTTAAACAATTTTGAAAAAATGTATAAAATTTGACTCAAATTTAGTTTATTATTTAGTAGATGCGTACGTTAATATAGACATTATTTACATTGAAACTAAGCAACTTAAGAAAAGATTGATTTATTATACATTTTGATTACACATGGAAGTTAAAAATAACAAAATATTATTTAACTCAAGGGATTGGTTTATAATTCATGCTCGTTTTATATTTAACAGTGCAGGCATCGATCACGAATGATCATCGTGGCCAATTCACCTGTTAACGGTCTTTTTTTCGTTGTTTATCAATCTCGAGTCGCATCAACGACACGATCGGGCGTCTCTTCGTTCAAATATCTTCCGGATTTCCTTTTCGTCATCGAGCATTTGTTGACAAAGCGGCGGGATCGAGAGCGGGTCGACCGTGTGTTTTCAAAACTGACGCTGATAAACGTCGCCCCGCTACTCGGCGTTAACGCTTTTTGACGTAAGAGGGTCATTGAACGCGTGGCAACCGCTCCGTAACGTACAGTGATGAACTTTAGACTCCGGGCGTTCCCGTACTCGTGAGAGAGAGAACCCATTGTCGTTGCATAACACACCGCCGCGCGCGGAGTCATCGCGCGTGACGGAAATTGAAGATAGCGATGAAAGCGCGTTATCATTCGCTCTTCCCCTTTCAGCCTCCACAAATAACGGCGAATCGATAGCGTCCCGTAACAATCTCGCTCACGCTAAGACGCTCCAGTAAGAGGCGGACCGATGTAAGATGCAACTGAAGCTCTACACTGTTAAATTCATAATGTCAAATTATACCCAATTTTGAGTTACTTTTTTAAATCATTTTTATAGATCGCCATTGCTGCTGCTTAATATTTCGTTAATTTAACTAAGATAATGGAGTTAAATAATAGTTAAATAATAATTAATTTTTAACTCAAGAAAATGTATTAAATTTTACTCTAAAAACTTCGACCATTTTGGGCTTTCCGCGCGCACTTATCAGTTGTATTCCATTTTATAGATTTCATTTAGTTCATTGCGTACGAATAAAGTTACAGCTGGAGACACGATGTCTCGGCGCTAAGCCAAGCGCAGCGACACTGTCGTGCCTCCTTTACGCGAACCGGCGAGTTGCGGCAGACTGAGACTATCGGATCTCGGTAACGGCTGAACTGATCAAGTTCTGTATACGCTCAATCGATAGCCACCGCTTTGATTGTATAATAAAAGTGCTTTTATTTTTTTCCTACGTGCTCTACAAGCGGAGATATTGCGATGTAAAGTTCTAAATGTCTGATTTTTAAGATACGTCCTTATTATTATCGTCGTCGACCAGGGAAATGTACGTTTCGTTTTTTCGATAATAGATGACTTTTGACTTTATGTTATCTATCTATATATACCAACAGATTAACGTTGCATGGGAACATATATATATGATGTGCGCGGCGCAAATTATTAATTAAAATGAAATATCGAGATTGTGTTGTTGAGCAACTATGTGTCTATCTAGTCTAGGTATTTACTGCGTCGAGGAAGAGGGTGTCTAGATGTTCACCGTCGAGGAATTAAGCGTCTAGATATTCGTCGTCGAGGAAGTGGATGTCTAAGTGCTGTCTACATGTTCGCCATCGAGGAAGTGGGTGTCTAGGTGTTCGCCGTCGAGGAAATGGGTGTCTAGGTGTTCGCCGTTGAGGAAGTGGGCGTCTAGATGTTCGCCGTCGAGGAATTAAGTATCTAGGTGTTCAGTAAGACACGAAACCATAACAGCGGATCGCTTCTGATTGGTTACGCGATTATGCGATACGCGGCAAATACGTCTTCAGCATTAGGATCTCTAACTCGTAACTTGCGTCAACCAATCAAATCGTATGAAATTGTATCAGTTATTACGCGTTATTCTAGTTGAGACGATTTGATTGGTCTTTGTATTTCTATTGAAGGATCTTCCTATTCTGATCCAAATCACTTTAATTCTTCTTATACAAAATTTTTATATTGCAATTCATTCAAAAACATTTTCCTTTCAAACCATAGTAGTAATTACAAAATTTTATGGTTCGTATCTGTAAAAGATTACTTTTTTAAAAAAAGGTAAAAAAGGTTCTAAACATATTTAGCTTCTCGAATAGAACCTGCAGTAGCCAATTTTTGATTGCGTTAGCCTACTCGCAATGTCAGTATAAGATTTCGATAAGCTGACAACAACCAAAAATTGGCTGCTGCAACCAATTAAAAATGCTACGCCATATTTTATCATCTAATTTGCTGCAGCAACCAATCTTTTTTTCAGTGTAGTTTTATTAGAATCAGAAAACAAATCAAAAGTTTCGAGAGCATCCAATTTTTGTTTTTTTATATGATTTTTGGATCTGTTTCAATTATCATCAAATTCTGGTAAAAATATTTATCTTGCTCATCACTTATCACCCAAATTATTCGAAAAAATGCTGCATCTTAAAAATGCTATTATCTTAAAATTGACAATATTGACATGTTGTCTTATAAAGTCCTATTAAAAATTCGATCTGATGGAATTTTTCTACAATGGTGGCAAATTCTAACTCAACACCTCAAGATATACATTAAAAAAAAGCTGTTTCCTTTTCTTACACTAAAAAAAATTACTTAATTTGTAAATCAATTATCGATGATATATTTGTTCAAATATTGCAATTTTTTATATAGTTGCAAATTTTGAAACTTCTAAAACTAATAACAAAAAACTTCAGTGAATCCCAAGGACCCATATATTTTCTAGTATCACAAAGAATATTTATTTCTGTTATGAGTTAAACTCTACATTTAAATCAAAATGGCTCTCTGAAGTGATGACTTCGAAGACGGATTCCAATAATTGATTCAAAATCTGATGCACGATTCTAAATTTACACTTAAATGGATATCTGATGGTTATATTTTGTTCTTTTTGATTTAAATGGAACTCTGCGAGGTATCATCTTTCTTCGTGCGATTCGCGGTAACACGAATTCGAGATTTATTGGTGCGGCCGCATTATCGAGAGACATGTATTGACCTAAAGAAGAGAGAAAGAGAGTGAGATACATGCCTAACGTCTAAATATAAGTGTACGTGTGGGCTTTTACCGCTGCATGCAATGAATTTTATTTCCGTCGTAAAATCAATCCATGAGAAGGGCGAACGGACGATATAATTAGCAACGGTGGAAAAAAATGGCCGTCAAATGGGGCGGTTAATGCGCCCTTCGGTCAAAATAAATATTGCGTTCGTCTTGTAGTGGGAATCGATCGCACTTTATTTTCAGGGCGAATCTTCCTCTCGTCTTTGCATACGCAACGTAAAATGTCTAATCGACAAGATGTTCATATTGTTTTTGAAAGTCGCAAGTCAATTTTGAAATTAAGAAATCGTAAGTATTTTTCTTTCCTCGATTCTGCAAACTTCGTGAATGAAACGTAATTATTTTTTAAAAAACATTGGAAATAGGAGATGTTGCAGAAGTAGAATAAAAATTAATATGTAATTAGCAATGATTTTTTGAACGAATCTAATAATTTATGTACATCGAAAGATTTCGTGTTTTCTTTGTTTATATATAATTTTCTTCCTTTGATACTGCAGATTTGTGTAACGAAACGTAATTATTTGAAAGATAATAGAAAATGGAAAAGTAGGAAAATATTGATGGTTCATCTTACTTCTTTGCTATACTCTTACTTGTAACTCTTCATCTCAGTGAAATTTTCTGTTTAACATGCGTTTTTAGCTCACTCTTTTCTAAACTATGTTCAGGGTCTAGGTTTTTAGGCAGCACTATGCTGATACCTCGCCTTTTGATGATGCTTTGCTAATTAGTGTTTTTTGTCTCATTGTTCTGCAATAGTTTTGTACTGCACATAATAAAAAGTTATTATTATTATTATTTTTGGAAAAGCCTGACAGTTTGTGGCTTTATGCGTATTGAGAGATTTCATATGTTTGCTTCCTTGTGCCTATACAACGTATCTACTATAATTACATCCTTTGTTTCGGAATGCAGCTGTGTCAAATGCGAGTTCGGTTCGTGTGCCAAAAACACAGGTCTTTGTGCGGACTCTGACAGACGCATGACGAAGGCCGGACGAATATTTTTCGCTTTTTCCTGCAAATGTTGATTCATTTGTGTTCCAAGATATCTTGGAGATTACATCAGTCGCGCGCGAATATCTCCGTCTTTTCGGCGTTGCCTTACTCTTGTCTCCAGTCTAATCGAAATCTGGCAGAGGTTCAGGCTCGGGTCTAAAGTCCCTCGCGAAAAATATTCATAGAATGAGGATTATTGTGTGGAATAAAAAAACATATAAAAAATACAAAGACGATTGCACGTTATTTTATACAAGATAAAACTCGCACTCTCCATTCGATCCTTTTTTTTTTCCCATCATCGGCTTGTGACCTCGCAATGCAAGTGCATTCGTTGCGCAACGCTATGCAATCACGGGCGAACTGCGTTGCGAGAAGATTTAAAGTAATCTTTTTTTTTTATTTGAAAAAAGCTTGAAAACATCAGGACGAATATAAAATGGCTTCTAGATGATTAATATTATTGCACAATATTTCATATTGCACAATATCAGTGATCGTCCGAAGGCTATTAACCTTCAGAGACTGTTTTGAATTGTTTAATAAAGCAAGTATTAATAATATTATGCAAAATAATTGTACAATAATATTTAGCGTAAAGGCTTTTTAAGGAGATTTTCCGTATAATATTATTTTTTTCCATAATATAAGTATTATAGAATTATAGTTATCAATATTATTGCACAATAATATTGATAACTATAAATCGGAGATTCTAGACTGTTTGTTTTTAATTGTTCAAAGACGGCATTAATAATATTGTGTAAAATAATCGTATAATCATGTCGAGTGTTTAGAGACCGCTTAAAGTGATAGACGCTATTATTCTTTTTGTACAATATTTATAAATATTACGAATTACAGTTATCAATATTATTGCACAACGTTATAAATTAAAGACTGTAATGAGCCTCCAAATCGTTTGTTTGAATTATTTAATTACGGCATCAATAATATTGTGCAAAATAATCGTACTATCGACCGTTTAAAAAGCGATAGATAATCTTATTGCACAATATTTATCAATATTTTTAATTATAGTTATCAATATTATTCCACAATATTATTAATTGGAGACTATAATAAACCTCGAGAGTGTTTGTTTTGAATTATTTAAAGGAAGTATCAACAATATTGTTCAAAATAATTTTTTATTTTAGAATTTGTGCGCTCTCAAGAAAATGGATCGGACCTCGATCTGTCGCGCTGTATAAATCTTTAAACGACCTAAACAGAACAATAGATCACGATAATATCAAAATGATGATAAAATCAATCATAATGATTGGAAATTACTTTTAATATCTAATCATCCTGGAACGTTGGAACACTTTGACGTCAGTTTTGATGTCATGATGTGTTTTGCTGTGGAGAGATACATTTTTTTCATGGAATCGGCATTGTTCTCTCCTCTGATCTGGGAATATTCCTTCACGCTTTCGCAGCACTCCTCGTGGCTGCAATCGCGGATCGCGAAGGCGTTTCCGAGTAACGACTTGCAGTTAACCACGAGAATGAGCGTCATCCCGAGATATCGCCGACCTTGCGCTGTCGCCCCGCGAAATATCGCGAGTCAGCGAGCGTTGAACTTTCGGTCGGCTTAAAACGAATCACGTGTCATGTCTTTCGGCGATGACGGCAGAGGCGGAGAGGTCCTCCTCTCTCGTCTCCCTAATCGATTCGCCTCCGATGTTCGGTGCATCTCGCGATAACAGTTGCATCACGTTGCGCAATCATTGTTTACTCCTGCCGTTAGCAATAATATCGGCTGTCTTGCAAGCTCGAGGCTTGAGCGCTCGTTTTATAAATACAAGCATTTCCATGCGTGGCCGCGTTTCTAGACCATCCAAGGCGTGTCGTTCTCTTCAAGGCGTCTTGCAATAACGGAAAATTAATAATCGGTATTACGGATTTGAACATGAAACGTTCTGAGTAGAACAACGGGTCGTTTTGACGTTAGACGAATCTTTACTAACCAATCAAGAAATGATTTTTAACTCGGTAACAAGAACACATATTTTTTGTAACGCTAAAGAAACACGTTGGTCTTTAGGACCTACTAACATTTTTTCGTTATTAGTTTTATTTTTTTAACCGGAGAATAGTTACTTGACGTGTTTTTATATTCCAGTGGCAAGAAAATGTAAATTGTTGTAAAATGGTAATACTGTTTTTTTTTCTTTTTGGACATATTCCTTTCTTTTCTAATAACTACATTCTTTACGAATCTTTAAATATGTAATTCCATCGCAAAATCTGCAATAAAAAAGTGTTATATTCGTTAAAATTTTTATTTTTAGAAATACTGTGTCATAATAAGCTACTTAACATGCTCATTCCGTTTAATATTTGTTTGGTTTCTATTTATTTTTTTCAGAAAAAATTGTAAGTTCATATCCATAATACTCTCAAATACCAATAAAAACAATTGTTAATAATACGATTTTAATTAGGATGCACCTCAACTATGTGATAAGTTCATGTAAAATATAATGATTGACTTCTTAAGAATTTTTCAAATTTTAATTATATACTCTTAATCTCTACGAAGTAAAACTGTTTGAAAAATACAAATAACATAGTATTGATAGAATTTATTTCTAAATCTTGTTGAGATAAACACGCGTTGAAAATTTTTTTTCAGAAAATATTTTTTTAAATTATTCCCATCAAAAAGTCATCAAGACTTACATGGTCCAGTTACGAGATAGTAATCCTTTTGCAGCCATTTTGATGTTATGATGACTTTTATATTCCGCTTGGGGTATCTCGCTCTAGTTTCTTGAATACAAAGAGTTAATCAATCAAAGCAAAAACGCATGAAACAGATCGATGGGAGAAGACGATCGGCATTTTTCTTCTCTTCTCTGTATTTTCCTTTATCGTTTTTTAAAAATATCTTCTTTCTCGCGGTGAAAACGCGTCGTGTCGAAACTGCAGGTGCACGAGCAGCACATTCGGAATTCACGGCACGACACGGTATATGCATTTCTGAGTTCGCATTCTTTACGAATCATTGTCTCGACCATTGTTTGACACTTTGCGGGGCGATGCCGGACGGTTCGACGACCGACGATCGCGCATCCTCTTATCAAAACACGGTCGAGTATTTTCGCAGCGTGGTGCAGTCTAGACTTTTATTAAATAAACACAGCCGCGCTGAGCTGGCTGTCGTTGCGAGACAAATTGCGCAGGAACTGTTGAACCCGTGAGGACTGCTTGATTAGGCAACGTGTTGTCAGCTATTATTCTTATTATTGTTTACATTATTGCTTACTTTATTTTCCTATGCTTTTCATTTCGTTCGAAAGTCGTTATCTCTTTTCATATTTTCTTAGCTGGCAATTTATTATTATTTTCATATTTTCTGTACGTATAAATATATGTTACTCTTTTTATTTTTATTATATCACAGGCTTAGATTTTAAGATAAGTTGATGCCTCGTTTTTTTGAGGTGCATCTTTGTCTACTTTATTTTCGTTTTACAGAAATCTAATATTTGCCGTTTTAACATTGAAAGATACTAATTAATTATTCCTTTCAGTAATTATAATTGGCCAGCATTAAATTTCTGTAAAGGTTAATACTGTACATTTACCCTAATTCTTGTTTTATTTGTACTTTAATAAAAATTATTATTATTATTATTATTTCATGACTTTCAATATTAACCTTAGGTAAAAATTCATATTAGTGGAGCACCCCCAATGACCTTGACCTTGACATACCTGTTGGAGGTCACTCAGGGTCATGACCTTGACAACATATGTCAAGAATCATTGGGGGATGTTCCCCTAATCTGTATTTTTATCTAACCTTAGTATAAATCGATATAATTAATCAAATTAGTAGAGGAGAAGGTGATATTATGGCACCCCAGTTACATTTTGCACAATAACTTTGTTAATAATTAATCAATATTTAAGTTTAAAACTTGACAATTACATTCGTTAAAATGTTGTTGAATCGATTGTGGGCTCAAAGATACGAAATATTTATTACTTAGGATACTATTAACAAAAATGTGACGACATTGAATAATGACTCGAAGAAAAAAATGGATGGTAATGTGGCCTTCCATAAAAATAGCCTTAAAATATTAGTTTTGTTCAGAAAACAGTATTTGGTTACAAAATTAACAAAAAAGTAAAACATTTTAAAATGTATGCAAATGAATGTATATACATTCACATAACTTCTGCATATGAGCTACTCAGTACTAAAAATAGTACACGTAATATAAATTATAGATCAACAGTAGAGCTACAATCGATTATCAAATTATTTTGACATGAAAATCTCAAAAATGAGGTCGTGAGTAATCAATATCCATAGAGGGCCACATTAACAAAATACCATGGTATTGTTTAAATTTGCATAACTCAAAATATATACAATCAAATAAAATGTTAAATAGCAAATAACATACTCAAAAAAATATATATATATTCATGTGATAATACGCTCAAGTTTAAGAAAAATGAGGGGGGAAGTAGGTATAATTAAATGCTAAAATATACCTCAGAAACGTTCCGAAATACTTGAAAGTAAAAATGCGTGCTGGTTATTGAGTATTGGTAATATTAGCGTCATGACGAGCTACTGAACTAATAATTCCATAAGTAATTATTAGGATTCGCTAATAATAGCAGAGATATTAAGGGAGGCCATAATATATACACTGGCCATAATATCACCTTCTCCTCTAACTTAATATAAATGTAATCCCATGGAATTGTCTTAAATCCTTTTTAGAAATTGCTAATTTTATTATTTTTTTCAAAAGAGAAACTAAACCAGAGAAACTAAGATGAAAACTGAAAACGAATAAAAAAAATTAACAAACAGAAGTCCTAAAGTATAAGCTATTGGAAGATTAGATATCCTCGGTATATTGAGAGAAAAGTATATAAGTATAAGTGTAATTAATTGATATTACTAGATATTTCTTCCAACTCGTTAGGCAGAATAATCTCGTAAATATATCGACATGCATGAGTTTTAAATTAATTTTGGCACTCGACAATAACGCTGTTAACACGATCAATAATGGACGTCGAAGAGGAAAATGCGCGCAATGATGTACTCGCGAAACGGCCGGCACTTACCGCTCGTTTACTGAACCGGTCGTGTCTTCCTAATTAGAATCGTTCGCTCGGAATAGTATCTCGCCAATTAACGTGTGAGTAATAAATCACCGCTTTTACCTAGCGCTGAAATTACGTAAGCGCGCGCGATTAACATACTAACTGTACTTTGCGCACGCGAATGCATATGTTTGCCTTGTTGGCGTTGCATCTTCTCGCATTTTTCAATCTCTCGCTTGCAATTAACGCCTGCTTAATCGCCGTAATTAACACGTAATTCGTAAATATATCGATTAAATACTAAACATTAAATACAAAGCGAATGATTCTTTATATTTAATTTTTAATTGTATAAAAATGAAAGATATAGTATCACTTGGATTGTATTCTTTATTTAATTTGGTATGGTTAGTATGGGATTTAACTTGGCGCCAGTTGTTGATATCAAATTCTTTATACGAATGATACATGTCATTAGAGTTAAGTAAATAACAAAGATAGTACCACGTGGGTTTTATTTCTTAATTTAATAAAATTTAGCTTGATTAGTTAATACTATAGCATTTGGATTTAATAATTTTTCATTTAGTACATTAACTTTTTTCGAGGAGTAATTTTTGTTGTAGGAGTTTAGAGCATGAAAGTGCACGAAGGGACATGTAAGTACAGTTTAAAAGATGAACCACCAACCATCATGCTTGAAATCATGTACTATGTGCATGTCGGCCATTTTGTCGCGATATTTCTGAAATCAATTGCAGTACTTTAAAAAGCGACTTTAATTGACCTTTTCTGTAAGACTGAAACGTCTTTCGGCTCATGTCTCCACTTTGCCTAGAAGGACTCTAGACCAAGCCAAGTTTGCTAGCCAAGTTTTTTTATATATTAAAATTTTTTCTGAGGACGATGATGATGTATCTTAAAAATTTGACATTTCGTATTTCACATCGCGATATTTCCGTTAGTAAGTAAAATGTATACGTAGAAAGTAAAAATACTTTTATTATATAATTTAAACCCAAGTTGTTGATTGAGTCTACTCAGAAGGTGGTCAATTCAGTCATTTATCGAGAGATCCGATAATCTCGAGTGCTCGCAACTCGCTGACTCGCATAAAGACGGGGCGATCTCCCTACACTTAGCACGAAACATTATCGTGTCTCTTGATATTTACACTAATATATTAATTTCAAATTTACTGTTTTAAAGGTCATAATTATCATTAACTATCATTAAAGTTATACATTTAATTTCTATCATATGTTTTTCTAGTGCAATAATACCGAAGAACATTAAATGCTTATTTATAATTAAGTTACACTTCTTAAATTAAAACAGAAAAATATATAATAGCGCAACTGCAAATGTAAAAACAAATCAAATTTTAAGATTTCTGGTAATTCATAAAATATTTTTGAACTAAAACTAAAGATTAATTTTTTGGAAAAAGTTTAGTACTGATAGATAAGAAATAATCGAAAGGAAAGCTAAATAAATAAATTATATGTTGTAATAAGATATTATGTATTTCTGATTAATTATGAATTATAAATATATAAAAATTGTTTTTTTTAATGTCATCTTCTTAATTAAAATGCGTTCATGTTGCGTTAATTATTACATTATAATTATATATCAACTTTGGAACAAATACGAATACATCTGATTCAAATTTCAAATACAGTTTTATAATTACATTACATTACTTTTAGTAAGTTAAAAGAATACTTCTCAAAACATGGTAATAATTAATTTTACATAAAATAAAAATTATGTGCATATTAGAGTAATAAATACATGAATCAAGTTTTAACAATAAAATACTGATGTTTGAATTATTCAAATAATTTGTTGAACAGCTGGATTTGACTAAATCGACAATAACTATTTTGAATATTTTCAGTATTATCCGCAATATCATGATATAGTTTACATCTCTAATATGTATGTATATACGTATACATATAATATAACTTCCCGGGAAAAAATGTTTTATATATAATTATGTATAATTATATTAAAAAATTGATACATTATATATAACATTTTTTCTCGAGTTTACATCTGTATAAATTATGTAAGATGTCATACAAAATATATATATGAATTGATACATTGATCTATTTAAAAAAAATCAAATATTAGTAATACTATTTAGTAAACAATTAGTAAATTAATGAATAAATTATATATTAGTAAGAGAATTATAATCATAAAACTATTTTCTGTTAAAATGCAAATCAGATAATTACTTGTCAAGTGCGGTTACTTAAACCTATGTTCCAGTATCCATGTCAACATCATTGTTATTACTAACATTTCGTATAGTATGGTTTTCAAACTTTGTCAGGGAATCTAGATTCTTCTTGTTATAATTAGGCTTAAATATAAACGCAGTAGTTAAGATATTGGAAAAGTGTCACTGCAAAGAAAATAATAAGATCATATTTTATGCGTGTATTTATGCTAAAATTATATTTTATAAATATTATTTGATTATTAAATCAAAATTAATATTCTTATTAGTCATTATATTTCTTAGAAAGAATGTCCAAGCTCAGCTATCATTTAAATTTCAAAATATTTACGCAACTACTCATATGTGAAAATATTTATCAATCACTGACTATATCGAAATTATATAAGATACAGATGACAGTATATTTGAATTAATAAAACTTAATATAGATTTGTTTAAATAATTTTATTTAATACTAAAATTAATAACGTATGAGTAACATATTTTTCTCAAATTTAAATAATCTGTATTTTTTAATATTAAATGCTTAATTTTGTTATATTAATTATACATACTAAAATATATTAATCCAGAAGTATAAAACAAATTAATATTAATAACATTTACCTCTGTTGATCTTGATTTTGAGTAGGTTGTCTATTTGTACTTTTATGAGAACTTATACTCGCATTTTCTTCAACTACGGATTGTATCGTTCTATCCATTTCAATATCTTCAAAATTTGATACAGGTTTGTCTGAAATATATTGTTCATTATGATTAATTATATCATAAAAGCTATATATGTTAAGTATATAACAAATATGAAAATGTATAACAAATTTGTATAGCTCTTTACTTTTAAATATAAAATATTCAATTTTGTTACATATGTTATAATTGGATATAACAGAACAGACTAAAAACTCAAAATATAAAACATTATTTAATAACATTTACCTCTGTTGACCTTCTTGAGTTCTAGCGTTTTGTTCTGTTTTTTAAAAGTCGATTCTTAAAATTCCGCAACGCAACATGAGTTTCATAGTGTAATTTTAAGACATTTACTTCAATTAAAATATCCATATATTCAGTGCAATAGTTGCAGTTTACGATAAAATGTTCCATGGAGATTGTGAAATGTTCGGATAATGAATTATTTGCAATGTCTGTTTGTATCTCAGCTACTATTTTTTGTGAATGTCTTTGTTTTAGATGCCACTTTAAATTTGGTATATGCACACGATAAAATAAATTGTTGCATAATGTACATTTTGCGATATAAATATTTGTTTTTTTGAAATATCTCCATATCGAGTCGTTGTCATTTTCCCACCTTAATTTTTCTTCGTCATCAAATATTCTATGTTTATGGTATAAATGTGACACCCATATCATTCTTTGATCATAGCCATGTTTATACGTCTGATTACAATATTTGCACTTTACTTTACCGTTGTTTATTGCAAAATGTTTCCATATCCAATTATATGATTCAAATCCTCCAGCTGCCATTACATCCGCACGTTACCACGATGTGTTATTAAATACTATATATCGATTATGCCCAGGAAATTGTTTAGAGAAACTGTTTGGGGAAGGACGATGAAAGGAGAAAGAGAAGGAGAAAGATTGAAACATATAACGTCTCACTAAAATGTAAATATTAATGTCAAATAAGAATTAAGATCCGATCGTGTAAATGTACAATATATATACGTTTGAGAGCGCCAATAAGCGGTCAAAGTTAGATGTTATGAATATAATATATATTCTTATATATATATAATTTTTAAAATTTTAATTATCACAGATGTGACTGTGCGCCGAAACATTCGGGCATTAACCACAATCGATCTGAGACGCTAATAATATAAATATGATGAGGAACCGAAACATTCGGACATTCCTATATATGAAAATAATCCCCCCTAAATTAATTCGGTAAAAAACTTATAAATTATAGGGATTAAAAAATTATAAATATATTTTTTATTCCCTAAAAAATATTATTTCGCTTTTTAAGATCATACTTTTTAGCCACGTTATGAAGGTTTCAAGTATAGAATTTTTCTAAAATAGTAATTATCTTCTTTATTTTAATCTTCTTCGATCTTTTTTATATCTTCTTCTTACGACAACGAATTCATTATACTTATAATTTCTAGTTTGTGAATATTGATATACATGTAATTTATAGTTACAGATTTCTCCATTGTTCCTCGAATTTTTAAGAAATACGAGTTCTTAAACAGACGTGGCTAGAGAGGACACACCTATATAGCGTTTTCGCCTTAGCGTTCGATGGTAAATAAACACCCAAATCAGATCAAAGTCGACGTTATCAAACCCGCACGATAAGACGAGCCGCAAACATAGAATCCATGTGAAGATGCAAACGTTGTACACGTTAAATTGATGCGTCGTCATCGAGGTGGACGGCGATTATTTCGCGTCGTCTCGCTAAGATAGATCCAGAATCGGCGCTCTTCTCTCGATAAGAATACAGCTCTAGATATTAACAAGTGTAGCGTAAATAACTGCCATCTTTTATTTGATGACGGACCCATACAACGCAGAATCTCGTTGCAACGTTGCAATGTTCCTGAAATATTGGTGGAATGTTGCATTGTAATACTGCTGTAATAATCTGTGCTGTATGCATTGAAGAAAGTTGGTTTATTAACCTGAAAAACGTGGACATAATAATCAGATTTTAGTGAAATATGGACACTCCATAATTTTAGTTAGTTTACGGTAACCAAAATTATTGATTGTTTATGTTTCATTAAAATCTGATTATTAGGTAACCAGACACATTTGATTACGTGAGTTCTAATGAAAATAACAAAACTTTTAGCTGGGAAATGCTTTAATTATGATTATTCAATTACCAGATTTAATTATGATTATTTAATAATAATGATCAGAAATTCTGTTAAATGAAACTTTAAATTAATTTGTTTAATTGTGTAGCATATTTCTTGGATTTTTACTTAATATTGTTTAAAAATTAAACTTAATATAAATTTAACTTAAGCTTAATTAAAATTCGAATACTTTATATGACTTAAATTGTGAAAGTAATTAATTTTGTTCTATACTCTACTAGATTTCCAAAATTACATGTTTCGGTTGCCTCGAAAAGAACTTGATAGGAAAACATATAATTTTGGAGCAGAAACATATAATTTTGGAAATCCATTTTACGATTATTTGAAATCCCTAGATATATATAATATTGTTAATTTAAGATTAATGTTTTCTTTTTGCCATTCTGTTCTAAGACTGGCTCAATTTTTACTCTTTAGAGTGAGATTCCACTCTACAAGAATTTAGAGAGGATACTAAAGAATTAAATTGCTCTTTGAACGAGAAACCAATTAAAAGGAATGCGCTACTCTCTTGTAAATTTAAAGCTCCAGACAAGACGCCGCGAAAGCAGCTGCGAAACGTTTCGATATCTAGTCGGTGTTTCCAGAGATTTTTCCTTGAGATACGAAGCCTGCTGCGTATCTCGCAAACGCATTTTTTCTCGGCCGATCGCGCTGCGTTCCGCGAGTCGCGAGATGGACGCGAAATGTCGCGATATTCCCGGCGGCGGAATGGCTATATTTAAATCCCACGGTATTATGCATACGGTGTTACATCACGCCTCATTTCTCCCCATCTCCCTCTCTCCTCTTAGGATTAAAATAGCAAATTTGC
The DNA here is from genome assembly GCF_001594055.1 of Mycetomoellerius zeteki. Taxonomy (NCBI): domain Eukaryota; kingdom Metazoa; phylum Arthropoda; class Insecta; order Hymenoptera; family Formicidae; genus Mycetomoellerius; species Mycetomoellerius zeteki. The sequence continues at coordinate 550,953 of NW_017255923.1, forward strand.
GCGACGCGTGGAATCGTAGCGCCGATGATAACGGTCGATCTGCTCGGGCTGGCCACGACCGCGCAGCTGCATCGCGTCGTAAAGCCGCCGATAAGCAGGCTCGTTATCAATTTCTGACAGCGACTGCAAATATATTTGCGCGACGCTCGAACGTGGTGGACTGCATCATCATCCCCGGCACGGTCGCCTTGTTATTCGGGTACATGCACCACGCTTTCACCTCGTTGACTTTGAATTGCGTTACATTGTCGCGATAAGGCATTTTGATGGTTCGACCATTGAAACTACTACCGATTTCCGTATCCACAAAAAAAGTTTAATTTAATTAAAGATTACATTAAGCTTTAAATTAATTTGTTCAATTGTATTGAATATTTCTCGGTCGATTTTTACTTATTAAATTAAACTCAAAATAAATGTAACTTAAGCTTAATTAAAATTTGAATATATTATATAATTTCAATTGAAAGTAATTAATTTTAATTAGCTTTAATTATTTGGTTTAATTAAATGTAATTAATTTAACTATATTATCAAATTGCTTGTCAATTTAATTATTATCAGCTTTAGTTAGGTCGTGTTTTTAAGATTGGCAAATATAATTGGCGCAGTTTGTTTGAATTAAAAATGATCAAATTTACGTATATAAATATTATTAGGCACTTAAGAATCGCTTTGACCGAAAAAATAGTCTTTTTTAGTTGGAGTAATGGTCTAATTGCATTAATTAGAATTCTGGTTGAAAATAGAGAAATCAGAATATTTTTCAGTTAAATTTATTATAATTCTAATTGATGAATAATCTGAATTCTTATTGGTATAATTAAAAAATCTTCTAATTCGATTTTTCTCAATGTACTTACGTTTTAATTAATTCAAGTTTTCATTAATTCTTCAATTATCTCTCTTGCAGGGATTACAAATAGACGCTGTTAAACATGAATCGTTAAAAATCGTTTATCGAAAATGGTTCACATCGGTTGGTCTTTCAATCGTTCGGGTATGTATATTAGTTGGATTTAGGTCACGTGAAGAGACCAAGTCGTATTATTGTAATGTGCGAGACTCACTTATCACATGTTTGTAGAGTTATTGCAGCGTTTGCGATGAACCGTGTAGTCCCCTGTAGATAAAAAGTCAAAGGGAATAATTGGAAAATCATCGCCGATGCTTACGACGACTGCGATTGTTTGATGCACTTGTAGTCACACCTCGAGCTGCGATTATGTAACAAGCAAACGATTAATATCAAGCAAGCTATAAACAGCGGTGTTTTTTTCATCTCGCATCGCCTAAGGTTTAATCGCTGTAATATGAATTAAAATAAGTTCCTCCAATTAACTTTGTGGACCAGCGATCTCATTTATTTTCTTTTATTTTGTAAACTGATAGCTTGATTTTTATGAAACTTAGCCTATGGGAATTTGATAATACTTTGTTCGTATCTGAAGTAAAAAATAATAACTCAAAATGGTAGGCAGAATTTAAAAAATTTGATTATCATATAACCCTTGCAGGTTTTAAGGAATTTTTAATTATGAAGTATTTATAAAACATTAGGTTTTCAGTTTCTCTTTATTTGAAGCTCATTAGTGTTACGCAATCAGGTAGTACTGATTTTCAAACTGACTTTCAACTGACTTTCGGATACATATTGTAAATAAACTGTGATATAAGTATTACATTATTATTAAATTATTTATTATAATTTTTCACTCGACAATATAAATGTAGGTAATATAACACATATTGTACATAATAATTATATTATTAAAAGTAGGAAATTATAACATTAATGTAACGTTATTGTTGTATTTTGTGGAAAACTTTGATGTTTCTGATTAGCTGTATAATATTAGATTTTTTTTCATGAAGATGCCTCTTCGCCATATTTTTAGATTATATTTAAATTCATACCAAGAATCGTCTAAAATCGAGTTTTACGATAATCGGATTATTTTTTTGAAGTTTGAATTCTGATGCATGAATCGAATTCGGCGACCCCGAAAACCCTTGAACGCAATATCTTCCATAGGTTACATTATTAGAAAACTCTGATCCTCAAAGGATTAATAAATCGTTCAATTAATGGCAAAAAATGGTACTCGTTAAGTTCGGGAATTGGGCGTTATTTGACGCGATAATAAATTGCATGACCGACTAAAAGCAACGGCAAATCGATTCTGGGGAATTACGAGCCTATAAATTGCAGCGCGAATATTGCAGTTTTGTCGATCGGAATTAGAGGAAAAACGAAACATCGCAACAAAGCCTTGAAATGACATTAATCTTCGTACGAGCAATTGTACTTCAGTTTTCTTTCGATCGGGGCTCCGCGTTGATGCTTTCAAAGTCTTTTTTCACTCATTCTTTACATTATTAGCGCTTGATGTATTTACTCAAGCAGAACAACAGGATGACGTTAATGACGTTATTTTAATGTTAAAATGAATTATAAATGATCGAAAAGTGAATTAATATAACACTAGTTCATAAATTTCGAACAATTTTTAATGCAAGAAAAGGAGACAACTTTTTTTTGAGGTTTCTAATTATTTATCACGAATTTTCAGATTGACGTCAGAAGCAAGAAAACATAATGAAAATTTTTGCAAAATGTATATTAAAATAGAAATATTTTACAATAAAATAATATTTGCATTTGACAGAATACACTTATAAAATATCTACCCGAAGAAGCACTCAAAAATAATTTATAGGAAATATTTCAGTTGTCAACATTAATAAATGGTTACAAAAATAGTTGTTCTTGAAGTGTTCGAGATATATGAAGTTTACTTTGTTAAGAAAATATATTAAAATATATGATTTTTAACTTAATAATGAGTTTCCCTTACTTGAAAATGCTTTCATTCGAAAACCAGGAATTTTGATGTCTTATAAAAATTATTTTATACCGAAAACTTTTCTTTTATTTCGGAATAGAATAAAATCATATTTATCTCAATTTGACAGTTTGTTTCGTTTTCTGATTAGGCATAATTAAATTTCGAATATATGGTTATTTATTAATTACCAGAACAAAAGGAAAGTTTTTGATATATTTTAAGAGTTCTATAGATTGCAAATATTGTTTTATTAAAAAATACACATTTTAATCAGGAGACATGGTAGTGTCTTGGAACTAAGACAATCGCAGCGATACTATAACCGTGTTATAGTTTACAAGAATTTTCTTTATATATTTTTCTCGTCTCTGACGTTACAATTCAAGGTGACTTCAATAAGTAGACAGTAGATAAGAAGGCTTAATGTATTTTGGGTGAGTTAGAATCTGTCGTAAAGAAAAATTTTATTAGGATGAACTTTGAAGATACAGTATATCATGTCAATTTTATGATATAACGAGTCATTTTTATGATATAACCCATCATTTTTAAGATACATAGCATTTCTTTTCTATATTCTAGATGCGACAAGTAATAAGCAAAGCGAACGTTTCTACCTGGATTTGATGACAATTGAGAAACGTTATTAGGGATATTAGGATGATAACAAGCAATTACTTTTGGACTCTAATATATGAAACTTTTTCAAAGTTACATAAATAATAAAAATTAAACGTTCAATATTTTGCTTTTTAATTTCAATAAAATCATTCATATTCATAATATATATTGGAAAAAATGTTTTTTCTTATATCTCAAAAAACCGGACCTGATGGAAATATTTCGATAACAGATTCGAACTCAGCGTCGAAAATTACCTTGGAAACAGCCTTCATATGTTCTTGCACAGCCTTGTAAATTAATGTAATCATTTTGAAGCTATTTGGATGTCATAATGATTTTATGTTTTATTTGAGTTAGTATATAGATAACTTTGTGTTTATTGTATTTATACAATTCTACTAAGGAGCGTCAGGAACGTGATAATATTGCACGCACAAGCGGCCGCCTCTATAGTCTAAGGTTAGGTAATTGACGCAATCGTTTCACAATAGGTCATTCCGCAAATAGAAGTTTTATTCATAGCCGCAAGTCGCGTTTTTCCATTGTAGTAGAATTTATTTATCGTCACTTTAGACCTGAAATAGATCTTGGAACTTAGATTTATTAATACCCCGATTTTTGCAGGTTGATCGGACCGCTCATTTCGAAAATATTCCAGTTTCATGCTCCTCCGAGCTCGAGATCGCGAGTGTTACTTCCGGTTACCAACGAGCTCAGTTATTTTCCAAGCAGAACAATAGGTCACGATAACATTAAAATGACGTTAAAATGAATCGTGATTGATCGAAAAGTGACTTAAATCGGAATTCATAATCGTAAATAATTTTCTGCCTTTGTTTTATGAATCTGTTTAAAAAGTTTTATTATAGATATTTAACAATTATAGTCTCACAATTAATAATTATAGTATATTTATAGTCTTTAATCTCTTCAATTATTAGCAGATCTTGAGATTGTCGAAATAATAAGTAATTCATAAATTAGCGTTGCAAAGCTTAAGGAATATTTGAAGAGTACAAATTCTTATAAAAATTAAAGATTGACGAATAATAGAGAATACTTATAAAATTATGGTTATTTGTAAAATAATGATCGATTATAAATACCAGCCTTTTTGGCTGGTATTTATAGCAACAATCATTTTGGATCCATTTTGATGTCATTGTGATTTTTCTACTCGGGTTGAGATTTACCAAGACAGATAGATAGATAGATATTGCATTTATTGGTGTTCTAGAGCAAGCTTTAAGAACAAAAATTACTATTATAAAAGCAAAGTGAAAATCGAAAAAAGAATATGTACAAAAATATGCTAATAATTAAGAGAAAGGAAATCATTTGAAAAAAGATATAAAAAAAGAGGAGGAAAACAAAATAAATAAGGAAGAGTAAGGGAGCCTAAAATTCGCAGGCGCGCTTTTTTTTGCCTCGCGCGGTTGACATAACAGCCGGCGGCACGCGAGATTGCGGGGGACCCGGTGACTCGAAAAAGTAGGTTTCTGGAGCAGACGAGGGAGCCCGGGCTGCACGCTTCGGAGAGCCCGCGAGGAGGAACGCGAGCGGCGGAACGGAGCCGCGAGATAAGTGTTACGCGGCATGCAACGCGAGTTAGCGCGTTTTCCATCGAGGGCCACTGCGTTATTTTTCCCTAGGCGTTATCTCTGCTTCGTCCAACAATAGCGCTGCCTCGATGATAATTACGTTCGACTGCGGTGGTGCCTGATGTCGCGGCATTGGCGACGATAAGCGACGATTCCGAGACAATTTACGAATTAATGGAAATTCATATGAATTATTTTTAACTGAACAGTTAGAAGAACTTTAACTAAATAGTTAAAGTTAACTAAAATTAAAAATTAAGAGGAGATGTATAGGTTTTTAAGATTAAAAACCAAAAACAATAATTAAACATGGATGAGCCAGGCAGATTATTTGTACTAATAAATATTGTACATTAAACATAGATCGAAAAATTAATAAACAAAGTTATATTATACAAAGTTACAGACGATGTTGTAACTTTTGTCAGTTAATTTTTCAATTTATATTTAATATATAATATTTATTATAGTCTAAACGACTCGTTTGATTCATCAGACCTTATAAAATGAATTACTTTTAATTTAAATTTAAATCAAGTGTTTTCTTCACGATTTATTATCCGGTCGACCGATTTCGAGAATGACGTTACGTGCATGCTTATTTTCCAGAATTGCAGGAAGGGAATCGACGAGAGTGAGATTAAAGACACGCTTGATCGGATCTTTGCGTTAAACTTCTTTTATTTTTAAAAATAAATATCTTGCTCTCGTCAAAGGGATGGGATAAAAATAATCATCTCCGTGCGCGAAGATACATAATACACAAAACTCGTGGGCGTCTTTACGTAAAGATATTTCGTAGAGAGTGAGGAGGGCGTCCATAATTATCGCAGCTCGTTAAGAAGCTGTACTCATTCCGTCATTTTACGGAACTCCACAATTTCTGTTCTGAATTTTAATGAGATATTCCTCGCGGAACGTATACTTTTGGAAGCGTATTTATCTGTAGAAAATGTTTATTATGTATTTTAACAATGATTTCTATTTCGAAAATATAAAAATAAATAGATAATGCAATGATATATTATACATTTTTAAATTAAATTTTTTTAAACAGAGATTTTTTTTTGGAACACACTTTGACATTGAAAATATCGATTGCCATATTTAATCGTGTAAACAGTAACTGTTTATTCGTCTTTCAGTTTTATATAAAAAATATTAAAATGAGAACAAAATTCTTTTTGTATAAATCAAATGATTGTTGTCCGAAAATATTCATTACTTTATTTATGTTTATATCTATATTTACATTTATATACTTATTATTAATTTTATATTTATTTGCACGAGCAAAGAATTAAATAGAAGTTTTTCGACATGAAAATTGGGTTCTTCTTGGAAATAGAAGATCAAAAATCAACGGCCTATTATATGCTACGAAGCGCGATTTCGATTAGATATTAAGCAGACAGTGACTGTTTATTTATTTTGTAATTTTACATTAAAAAATCTCAAAACAGCGTTAAGATTATTTTTGTATAAATCAGATAATTGTTGTCTGAAAATATTTATTATTTTATTTCAATATTTATGTCCATATACATTATTTTATATTTATACTTATACTAATTTTACATTTGTCTGCACAGGTAAAAAATTAAACAGAAATTTTTTAACACAAAAATTGGGGTTCTCCTCAGAAAATTAAAATTAACGGCCTATTGCGCTCTACGATCGTACGAAGCGCGATTTTGATCGTCTCTCGCGAACAGGAAATGTTATATCTGACGTGGGTGGTACTCTCGCGGAGATATACGTTCAGACACCTACATCCGTAACTCGCCCGCACTCTCTTATGTAAGGATCTCGTGTTCATCACGTGTGCCGACGATCACGTTATACCGAGCGGTCCGATGAAAGCCTTGCGTCAGGAAAGGCGTCGCGACGCGCGGCCACGTGCAGGTCTCCCGTGATCGCAGCCGTGACTCTTCGCAAACACAGTGCACGAGGGAGGCGCGTGACTCGGCCTGACACGGAACAATTCATGTAAACGGACACGGCAGACATGCGTGTAATCGCGCACGTGAAACGCGCCCGGACGGGCGCGATCGCGCAGGAATTTCTGTAGTCACATCGAGCGCGTGCTCGTTGACTAAAATTCAGTCTAATCGAGCGTCCATGTACGTATGAATGGATACCTTTCCCCGCCGAATAGCGGTACTCTGCGTTTCTGGACACGCAGAGGGCAAGTGTTATGAGCCGTGGATTGCGCGTATTTATTGAAGCGCGCCGATCAGAGTTTATTGAAGATATCGTCCTCTTTGCGTCGTCGCACTCTGCTTGTCATAGATAAGGACGACCACTTTGCTTGTCATAGATATAATAAATAGGGATGCACCGGATATCCGGAAAGTATCCGGTATTATTCGGCACTTTTTTACTATCCCACCGGATATCATTGGTATCCGGGAATATATCCGGTTGAAATTTGATATCATTAAATTGTTGATTTTTTATTATACAAATGTTCTAAAAATAAGTGTGCATATTCATAATGCTATAATATCTTATATATTGTTGCAAAATTACAATTTTTTCTCTATACATTGAAAAAAAAGATTGACTGCTGCAACTAATTAAATATGCTATGTCATATTTTATCATCTAATTTGCTGTAGCAGTCAATCTTTTTTTTCAGTGTAGGCTTTTTTTAAAGACATTTTCCCGAAATCCGGTCGGATATCCAACTCGAAGAAATTGCCTTCTCGGATATCCGATCGAATACCGGATATCCAATGTTACATTTTGTCTGGATATCCGATATCCGGTATCCGATAATTTTACGATCCGGTGCATCCCTAATAAACGTGCTTAACCTTTTTAAACTGATGTCAAAATATGTCTATGATGATATCAAAATAACTACTGCATTAAATATGTAACAAAATATATAAAAGCAGTTACTGACATTGGATTTATTAGACTCATTTAATATACAGCCTTTAATGTACAGGCCAAAAATATCAGGTATTTATATTTTTGTTGTATTATATATTATATTATATTATATTTTCTTTGTTCATCTGGAATTCTTTTGCCTGCATTGTTACCTATTAGTTACCGACATTATGCAAAAGTTTAACAGTAAATTAGCCTTTGTTTTGAGAAACAAAGGATAATTTACAGCAACACACTTTACCATTACATTCAGATAATTACATCACGTGTCTTTTTATTTAGGCAATTTTTCCCATTTTGTGAACTATATTTTAATCAAGTGTATTTTATATTAAACTTAGGATCAATAAATTATATTAACGACATCATTATCTTGAATATAATATTAAAAAAAAAGTTAAAATGAAAAAGCGAAATGAGGGCTCACATTACCATTGTTCCTGTATGATGATTAAACGACCATGTTGATTAAACGACCAATTAATTTTAATTAACTAAAGTGACACTCGTATAAAAGAGGATGAATACTAATTGCAAATATATTTTTAATAAGAATATAATACAAATTTGTAGATATAGAAAAGAAAATTGAATTGTTTGATATTGTTGAAAAAAGAGATTTATTTTAATTGAGCGAATCCAATAGATCCACGTCAGCTTCGAAGGGTTAAAAATAGTCCACCCTGTGCGAAAGAAGTGGCGCGAAACGCATTTTGCGCGGATGCGCAATAAATCTGCTCAACGCTCGTCGTAAATTTCGCGGAACCCTGGAAGTAACCACCCGTGAATTTGTAGGATTTTCCAGTGCTTCACGGTCAACGCAATTTGCGTCGACGAATTCGCCGCGGACGAGCCGTTACTATTCGATTTTCGCGTTGAAAGTGTTCTGTAATTTCAGAAATTGCCTTGAAGGATGCAAAATTATTTTAAAGACATCATTGAGATATATTCGCCTTCCTAGAATTATACACCTTTTATTTTTTTGGGAGCCTCAGATTTTCGTGAAACTTGATATTTTCTCCTCATATTCAACTATATTTAATTCATTTCTTACGGCTTGAGGCTTAAAGCTTAAGTTTTGTTGTCTTAAAATTGTAGACGCCACTTTATGTCTCTATTCGTTTACTGTTTATATCTTACTGCCTTTTTTGTGTATAATAGTCTTTAAACTATCAAAATATGTGACGACAGTCACTCACGAAGTACGCATAGCGGGAAAATCAATAGGCGTCGCGGAAAAGAATGAACGATACTTCGATAGGTTTGAATATCGACTTAGCATGCCTTCGTTTAGTTCAGTGTGAAAACTGTTGATTCGTAATTAGCGGATCCCAGGTTCGATCGTCACCTCACGTACCTAATATGATATCTCATTTTATATCTCATTTTAAGGAATGCCATATTTTACCATCTAATTTGCTGCAGCAGTCAATCTTTTTTTTTTTCAGTATAATATTACGACTCTAATTTTTCCTCGAATTTTTCAGTTTAGGACTGTTTCAAGACATAATCGGCGCGCACGAACTGGAAAAACACTCGTTTAAAACATACTTACCTAAAACTTACTGCAGCAAAATAGAGTCATTACAGTACATAAATAATAATAGGTAAACCAAATTATTGGTTTTTTGCAGTCGATTTTGGGGCGTATTTAAGACAAAATTTTTTTGTCGATTTGATTAATTTTTTTCCTGATATTGTACAACCAAAGCATTCTTGAATACTTTTTCCATTTTCTTACGTGCGTTTTCTTGATTGCAGCGATTCGTACGTCATTTTATATGTCATGAATATTTCTTTATTCAAATGCGGTGTTCGCGCAAAAGTTTCGCAGTTATATCGCATAACGATTTTGATTCAGGCTCAACGAAGAAATGACGTATGATAGTGCAACTAAGGCAGTAATTATACGCTATAAACATTGCCATTATCCTGGCATAAGTGCTCCCACCTGGTTTCTGAACAATGTGACTGGACACGGAGACCTTTGCGGGGTTTGTCTTGCCCAACTCGCGCGCGAGCCGGCTTAGCGAAATGTCGTAACGCAGCCGCAAACGAGCGAAATTATCGTTAACGGTAAAACTAGCGACAGAAATATTCGCCGCGGTGGAGCCTGGATCTAAAATTAATTCTCATTATCCTACACGGAGCCGTGTAATCGCCGAGAAAATTCATCGCCCCATAAAGCGCGGGAACATTTATATTCCCCGCGAAGCCTTCGAAGCGATGCGCTTGCGTCATCGAGCATGGAAGAGAGAAAAAAAAGGAAAGACGTTGGTGCTAATATAAACGGTTACTTTCCACGTCTTGGATTCGGTAAGTGCATGCATGAGCGTAATTCTAACGATTCCCCGCTATTTTATCTAATTTGTGTTACCTCGCTTTCTTTATTCTGAACTTTTCTTTTGAAGATCGAGGCGATTAATACACAAAAGACGCGCGTGAATCTTCTGAGAAAATTGATTCAGACGGGAAGGTAATTTAAGTTAATTCAAGGAAAAAGAGAAAAGTCGAGGATCTGTTTTACATTTATATAATACCTTTATATAATAAGATATTTTTATTCTTTATACATATTCAATGAATATTTCTTTAATTCTTAATAAATATGTAATTGGAAAATTTGTGTTAATTTAACATAAGATAAATATATTAGGTAGTAATACAAATTGTGAAAGCATATTTCTTCAGTAAAGTTAATATTTATGATATGTTAAATTGTTACATTTCATTAATTTATATTAGAATTTACGTTTTAATATTATGTCTGTGTTAATTGTTTATTTATTCAAATTGTGTTATTATAACGCTAAGAAATGTTAAACATCAATTTACCACAAGATAGTCGAGTAATAATTTGAATATTCCATTTTTAACGTGTCACTTTTAAAGCAAGAACATTTTATTAAATTAACTCTCGGTTAAGAAATCAATACAAAAAAATTTTAATAAGGACCTGTTTAAAAAAAATACAAAATATTTTTTTTTCCTGCGGTGTACCGATTAATCTGTAATACTTTCGTCAGCTTATACTTTCTTGTGTTAGCAATGGCCGTCGCTTTACATCGATAAATATTAATTCTACTGATATTTTATTCATATGGATAGACATTAGTCCATAAAAGAAAATAGGCGCTTGTTGGTTTCACAGTAAATACGAACACGGCGCGCGGCGTAGGTGATTGGCGACAGCCTATTATGTCACAACTTCTCGTTGTGGTGGCAAGGTAGATAGAGCCGGGCTGTGAACCCAAGAACAGCCGGCGGCACGTTGCACAGGCGCACGTGACCGGTTCTCTCCTCGCAGGTTTTCCCTGACATCGCTCGCCGCCTTCTCGCCAACTTTTTAGCCGGGATAAATGCGCTCTCTAACTCTCTCTCTCTCTCTCTCTCTCTTTCTCTCGCGACAACTCCCGTGGGGAACACGCCCGATCCCGACGCTTTTACGCCATGTATTAGATTTCCCGCCGCGTCTCGGACCACCTGCAGGCAAGTAGCCGCTCGGTTCCCATGTTTATCTCTCGGATGCAAAATAGCAATCTGTTTCACCGTTATGCACGCTCATCTAGAGTAATATGATCGGAGTAACGCGGAAAGGTGATATTACTTTCAGTGCTCCGAGATTATTTATTCTCAGTTATTATATAATCATTTCGGGAGAAGAACGGAAAAAGGAGTGATATTATTTTTATACATTATTTTTAAATTAATACTTCTTTAAATTAATACTTTTTCATTCACACAAAATTTTTTAATATTAAATTAATATTTTTTTTCGTTGCGGAACTTTTTAATATAGGGTTGCCATAAAACTGGAAATCAGGGTAAAGTCAGGGAATTTTCATCCCTACGCAGTTTTGGAATCAAACTACCAACTTAACAATTAAAAAGGCAAGTAGTGTTAGTAATATAGCTTTAAAAAAGCCGCTTTTTTCAAATTGCTGGAAAAAAACCGGAAAAATTGGTTTTTTGGAAAAATTGCTGTTTTTGCTGTGTAAAAGACATAATAAGTAACTTCTGAATTCTTTTATAAAATTAATGCGATCTATGAAATTATGTAGCATTATTTTTATTAAAATTTTTTAGTTATCCTTCTATTTTTATAGTAAAACCTAATCTAACCTTCCTTCAATATTATAAATGGCAAAGCTTAAGTAGACAGATTTTTAACTCTAGTTTGTCACACTCCGGTCTAATGAACTCTTGAAGTGTCTCTTTGTAGTTTATTTTTTTTTCAAATATTTTGTTACGAATTCAGTTTAAATTCAGTCCAAATTATTTTTTAGACCTACTATTATCATATAAACATGATGTTTGGACTCTATATTTTTAATTTTTACATTAATAATGCAATAGTGTATGTTTTGTATGTTTTATTGAATACATTATGCGACCTCAATCTTTTATACAATTTCAAAATTTCTATTAACTTATTCTGCTGTGGACATACTTTATACGCAATTATTTTCTTTACGGAAAGAATCGAGAAGCAAACGTGGTAGGTTTTACGAGCACGCGTGAATTTTTCCAAAATGAATTTTTCTACCCTTAGGAAAAAAACCGAAAAAATCCGCGGAAAAATTGGGTTTTTTTTCCGATCCTTTAAAACTATAGTTAGTAACATTAACAGTAATTTACGTTGCTATGTTAAATTGCTTTCTTAACAAAATATTTAATGATTTCCAAATCAGGATGAAAATATAAAAAAATTCAACATATTATTGAAAGTCAGGGAAAATTATGAAAATTTATCTGGAAATCAAGGAGAAATTATGGTATTTTAGGGTGAGAGGAATTTGCGATAACAGTCAGTAATTCTAGACGATATACTTTGTTTGCAATAACAAGATGTTATTTTCGCATGCTGAAATAGTCGAGCGCAAGTGTCATGTCGTGCCGTCTATGCTTCATTATTTGCGCGGTAATAGCGCTTCCATGTACATAAACACAGGGTCGCCGAGAGAGAACGTGCGTGTACGAGCACCGTTACACGGCGTAGACAATCTTATCTAAATATTTGCATGTCATTGCGGGGATTTCAGTCCTCCCTCGTCTCAACCGTACGACGCGATAATCTCTTATTTCGATTTTATCTGCGTTACGTAATAGTATTCTCAGCTGCGCGCCGCTTTCTGCGAGCATACGCGTTAGTTCGACGAGAGAAGACTAATTTAATTTACCCCCCGTCCGCGACGGGATCCCGTTGTGTCTGATTAACTCGCATTGTGACCGTTTTAATCCGTTCGAATGCGGAGCCGAAATGAAGTGGACACGAAACTCCCGCGGAAAGTATCTTTTGTCGAAAGAAGAAGAAATCTCAATTTTATCGAGAAGAGGAAGAGGAAAAAGCTAAAAAATTATATTTATCTGTAAAATAATAGAGTTCATATTTTTATGTTCTGCGTAAAATTTTTTTATTGCTCTTACATTTTTATATACACTTTTTCTGAAAAGGTACACAATGAGAGTGTATCAAAATATTTCTCTTGCATCATCAGTATTTGTTTACACAAATTATGTCGAATGGTACTTATTGTGTCTGAGAAAAGGATGTTAAAATACAATTAAGAAATTATGAAAAATATCATTTTGCTAAAATGTTTCTCTTCTATCGGTATTCGCTTACATAAATTATTAATTTTTTTGACAATAATTATATAAAAACTGCATACATATATATATCTACATGATAATTTTTCCGATCAGTATATATATTTTCGTACGACGTGATTGGCGGATAGTTCCATACTTGTTAACAATCTTCATTAGTGAAATAAGGATCACTTTTTGAATAATAGGACTTCGAAGACCATGACGGTATATGTTCTTAAAACACAAAAACAAATTTATTTATAGAAAAGAAATATATATCAACATCTATATATAAGTTAATGATTATTTAGATAATCATACTTTCTTAATAATGTTAAAAATAATATTTAATAATAGTTAGTAATATTGTGTGTTTTATATATTATAATAGTTAATAACATTGTGTAGTTAATGGCTACGTTCAGCAGAGAAAGCAACTTTGTAAAATTCTTTAATACGATTAGCTTATACGTTTAGAATGAGAAACTAAGGGAAGACCAATTATGTTACAGAATTTTACAACAGTTGCAAAGCTGCTTTACCTACTGAACACAGTCAATAAGTAAATTTCGAGATAGATTGGGATACTTAAACTCACATTAGAGCTTTTAATGGTAAAACAAATAATTCAAGCTATAATATATCGTGCAGGTAATATAATTATACACAAAGAACAAAAATAAAAGAAAAGAAGATACATGTATATATCATTACAAGAAAGTAATTATGTATATCGTTACATCATTCATAAAAATTTGATAAGTTCAAGGTAATCTTTTGATGTACTTTCAGAACGCACTTCTGCTGTTTGCTTCGAATTCTTTTCATTTTGAACTGATTCATTAATTACTAAAGGCAGTTCCGACATTTTCGATTTTGTTGAAGTTTTTGCTCTTCTGGATCTGCTTTTTAACTTTTTTCTTTTTATAGTTATGTGCTTTCCGCGGTCCGTATGATCCGAATTGCACTCATAATTATTAGATGAATCAGGAAACCAATTTTTCATAACGGTTCCTATTAAAATAAAATTTATATAATAGAAAAATGTGTATATAATAATTACAACCAAATAATATAAAAATAGTTAAAGTAACTCAATAAAAATAAATTAGTCTTAAGCTAACTCCGAATTGGAGTATTTAAATTTATGTTTCATTTTCGAAAGTAAAACAAATAGTTCAAAATCTATCGAGTGATAGCCACAATTAAAGTATAATGTTATAATAATAAAGTGTGGATTTAAATAGATAATTGAAATTTGTAACATACTTTCAGAAACTTTTACAGCTGTGTTCTTTGAAACTTTCTTATTCTTGCGCAATTTCAGAGTTCTCACAATTCTCATTGTTTTCAGTTTTCTCAACTTCTTCGCTAATGTCCTCTTTTTGGTTTTTGATTTTTGGTCTTTAGTTGTTTTCAGTTTGAAGTTATGTTTTATATTGTTTGATTGGCGATTGCAACTGCCAGAAGATTCGGGGTAGCAGCTATCTAAGGTTTTTTCTACTATATGTATAAAAATAATGTATGTACATAAAAAATGATGTATGATAGTATTATTAGCATTAATCTAATTAGAAATAATCTTTTTAATTGAATACAATGCTCTTATTTTAATAAAGCAGGTATTTGTTTTATTGACACTGTTATTGAATTAATAAAATTATTTACAATTAGATCTCTAATGCTGTTAATACACGATCATTTTTTTCCATGTATAATGAAGTAATTATATCAATTAGTTTTGATATTGAAATTAAATGAAATTGTTATTAAATTAAATTAATATATTAAATTAAATCTTCTAATTCAATTTAATTACTCATATTTGATTTTAAAGCGAATAAAAGTCGAAAATCAATTAAGTTAAAGTTACATAATCGCAGGTGATATTATAATAAGAAAACATGAAAAGTAAAATTATCGTTCTTTGAATTATCGTTCAAGTTTATGATGTGAAAGTACGTACTTTTGGGAAGTTTCGCCTTTTTCTTCCTTAAAATATTTATAGCGCTATATGATTTTGCAGTTTTCCGACTTCTCTCGAACGACACCAAAGGTGTAAAACTACTCGAGCGCTTTATATAGAATCTCTCGCCTTTACTTTTCAACTTGCTCTTGTTTTTAGTTGTATACGTATAGAGTCCGTAGTCGCAATCCGTACAACCTGAACTGCAACCACAATTGTCGGAGGAATACGGACAGTAATCCTTCAAGAGTTCGTCTGTTAAAAACAAATTTTTGTAGACGAAGTACGAAATGTGAAATAATTCTCGACGAATTAATCTGGATTTTTCAAATCGGCTAAATTCACGTTTGATTCTCTAAAGCGAAGCGAACAATAAAAAAAATTTCTGTCTGGGATAATAGAACTGTAATTACAGATGGTATATGGAAAAAACACACGGTTTTCCAGGAGTATCTAAAAATTTAGCTAGATATACAAATTTAGAAATAATTGTCTTTGGATTATCAAAATAATTATGTGGAACGCATGATAAGCACAGAACAATGTTGCAAAAAATTTTGATACTCCAATAACCATCTTGAGTGTCCCACATAATCATTTTGATGGTTCAACAAAATTATTTTCACATCTGTAACCAGTTAAATTTTTAGATACTTAAAACTGTTCTTTGAAAAACTTTCTGTGTGTGTAAGTACTACGATTGAAAATTGAGGTTTCTAGGCCTTACAATGCAAATTTAAAACGTACTTTCGGATTTCGACTTTTGGGTTTTCTCTGATGAGGCTTTATTGATTTCAAGTGATTTCGTATTTTTTATATCTGGAAAAAACGTAAAGGAAGACTTCGGCGCGGAAAATCTTTTCACACGTTTTTTCTTCTCGGATTGTGTCCTGATCTCCCGATGTTCATAATCATAGTCTGTGCAATTAGAACTGCAACTGGCGAAAAAAAGGGACGAGTCGGATGTCGATATGGATAAACGAGGCCGGGAACTTCTAGACGTGGTCTCGGTTTCGTCTTGATGCTGCTGCAACCTTATCTTAGCGTTTGTCGATTCCATTTTTCTGTAGAAACATTCCTGGCGAGTTGCAGCAAACTGCACAGGATAATTTTCAGATAATTTCCAATCTTCTGTGTTACAGTTGCGAAAGGGTGAGCCTTAGAATTCTGCGGTAAAAAGGAAACTTACATGTTGATTACGTTCACGCACAAAGACGCACACGGAAAAAGCGAGTTTATCAAAGTATTTACAAATTTAGCTACAAGATGCAAGAGATTTGAAGATAACTTACAAGGGAACCTCTCGAGGTGATAAATTCTGATTTTAATGAAACTTTGTGAACTTGTAGTTTACATAAAGAAATGAATTTAGAAAATATCAGTTGCTGCCCAAAAACGGTTTGAAGGGGTGAAATCACCCTTTACGTGCACAGCGGTTTTCAGCTTTTTCCGTTATATCTTGAAAACTACTTGAGATATAAAAAAATGTTTTATACAAAAGTTTTACAACAAAATTAGCTGTATTCAATAGCGTTTTTAGAATAATTATTTAGCAATTTTTTTTCTAAATTTTCGAAAAAAAATTGTTAAATAATTATTCTAAAAAAACTATTGAATACAGCTAATTTTGTTGTAAAACTTTTGTATAAAACATTTTTTTATATCTCAAGTAGTTTTCAAGATATAACGGAAAAAGCTGAAAACCGCTGTACACGTAAAGGGTGATTTCACCCCTTCAAACCGTTTTTGGGCAGCAACTGATATTTTCTAAATTCATCTCTTTATGTAAACTACAAGTTCACAAAGTTTCATTAAAATCAGAATTTATCACCTCGAGAGGTTCCCTTGTTAGTTGGATTTTGTCAAAATAATTAGGTAGGAAATCTTAAGCATAGTAAATAATGCTGCAAAAAGTTTAACATTTTAGCAACCCCGGTCCTACATAATTATTTTGATAATTCAACAAAATTATGTTCAAATCTGCATCCAATTAAATTTACTTCACCAAAATCGTCCTTTCTCTACAGATTTGAAGTAACGACATAAGTCGAAATAAAATGGTTTTGGCTTCTCTGATTTCAAAATATTTTATAATGTTCTTGCTTTATTATGGAATAATATATATAATTTTTAAAAACAACCATCGAGAGAAGTCGAAGTCAAACTACGGATAAACTTTTATCTGCGATTACACAATCAGTCAAAATATTTTTGATAATATATATCCATTTCAGTAAAAAAAAACATGTGTTTATAAACTGAAAAAAACCTTTTAAAGAAAGAATGTCAGTAAATCAATGAAAGGAATCGATGAAAGGAATTTACTTTAAAATAAACAAGAAATAATATTTGTTAAAAGTCATTTTTATCTTGAAGTGACAAATGATCGAAATAACTTTCATTTCCATTTAATAATTATTTAATAATAATGTGTGTTTCTTAAGTTTTAAAGAAAAAAAAGAATGTTTTATTAAAAATAATACATTTTAATAAATAAATTACTTAAATCTTAAGCAATAATAAAGTATCGATCTAAAATGAGTTTAATACGAAGTAAAGACAAAGAAAACAAATGTGGTTTTCTTTGTCACGTAAACAAAATACACTCATACCTCGCGAAGAGTGAACTCTCTGATTTATCGATCCAATGTGTAGCACAATTTATTCGTAATATATCAAGTCTTTCGTTTCACGAATAGTGAAACTCTGTGACAAACAAATAAATGTTATCGCAACTGAATCAAGCGAAGCAGAATGATTTAGACAGACGTCAGCGAAGACAGCACACTAGCACGGACACTCGATCGCACAGTGATTCGAACATTCGATCCCTGTGTTTCTTATGGTACATATATTTGGCGTCCTCAGGTCCTCACCTTTCAACATGGTATATTTACAAAGGATATGTATCGTGTGTCGCGCGCACGTGACAGAAACTAATGACGTTTTCCTCTAAGCTTTTAAGTTTTCAAGCTTTCGACGATCTATGCGATTCGTGTCGGAATTTAGGATTTCGTTCTATTTATAATTTTATGTGCCATGTAATTCGTAAACCGATCGCAGAATCAGAATGCATTTATTGTGAGAGAAAAAAATTGGAATTATCATAATTTAATTATATAATTTGTAGTCATTTTTGGTGTCAATTATTTTTTTGTAGAATTATAAATATAATTATTGTTATTACTAATAATAGGGAATTGAAGTAACTATAAAAGTAACGAAATTCTTCATACTGTTAAATTTATAATGTCAAAGTGTTACAGAAATGTAATATCAATTTATTACTGAAAGACAGTAATTAATTATTTATTTGGAGTACTAAAAGTACTGAGTGAGTAACGGTGCTTTCAATACTTAATTATTAAAAAAATAAGTAATTAATTATTATTTTTCAAGATTGACAGTATTAGATTTCTGTAAAAATTATAGAGTTATTTTTAATTTCTATAGGTAATTTTTATAGAACGTCATTATTGCTACTCACAATCAATATGTCATAACTTAACTAAAACAACAAACAATTTAATTTAAGAAATGTACTGTTTACTATATTTATAATTCTATAAAAAAATAATTGACACCTAAAATGATTATAAATTATGTGTTAAATTATGGTAATTCCAATTTTTTCTCTCATAATCAGTGCATTCTGATTCTGCGATCGGTTTACGAATTACATGGCACATAAAATTATAAATAGAACGAAATCCTGAATTCCGACACGAAATTTAGTTTATCATTTACCAAGTGCATACGTCAATATGGGCGTTGTTTATTTTAAAACTAACCACAGAAATGGATTGATTTATATTATGACACATGGAAGTTAAAATATTATTTGTTATAACTCGAGGAATTGCATTATTATTGCTCCTTTGATATCTAACAGTATACCATAAAAACATAACAATGTTACAAACAGAAAAAAGTAACAGCGTTACACGTAACGCTTTATTTTCCAATTCTGCCTTTTTCTTGTTAGAATTATAGATAAAGATAAGAATAAGTTTAACAGAGATTAGAGTTAATCGACATTGGTAGAAATGGACAGACTAGAGCTTTATTGTTCGTGTCCAGAAAAGAGTAATATCATATTCAATGGATGTTTACATTCAACGAAAGACTCACGTAACGATTCTAGTTTGATAAATCGTTGCTCGTTGGCTAAGAGCCACACATTACATCGATAATATCATGATAGCGCCGCAAAATAGAAATAATATCGTGATCGCAAACGCGACGGGTATGTGTGCGCAATACGCGGAGTTATGCCATATTACGGATTATTATGCAACGCGCGCGTATTGACGCAATTCAGATCCGATCGCAAGCACGAACCGATCCATGGGAAATCTTGAATTACATGTTTTATATATCGGCCACCGCCGCCGCCGCCACCGTCGCCGTTGCTATTGAGGGAATTGAAAGGGCCGTCGTGACTGCGATTACGTTAATTTCTTCGCTTATGATAATAGCACAGGGCGGCCTTGTGCTCGTAAATTTTCGTTTCATAACCGAAGGAATTACATATTGACACGGTTGGCGAGTCCGGCCGCTGCGCCACGAAACGGCTAGATTTACATTTTGTTATGACGCCATATGTCTAAGGTGTCGGATAATCGAACACGAAGAATTGACTGTGATGAGTTTTTCAAGAAACTGGCTAAGGTTTTCTAAGACACGCGAAAACAAAGCTATTTTTTTTTTTAATGTACTGTTATTGTTGGACATGGTTGTGACAAAATTAATTATTATATATTAATCCGAAGAGGACGGACGACATAGAATATTATCTCACATCGACATGTTTAGACTAGAATTTTTGATATTGTTTTTAATTGTATTCATACCGTACTGAAGAAGACTCTATGAGTTGAAACGTTTACGAATATTTATGTGAATTATATTATTTATTTATTAATTAATTATTAATTAGATTGTAATCTCTTAACACTTAGGTTTGATCGTTTTGGTCGTTATTAAGAATTTTGATTGCTTTGCAAATTGTCGAGCGTTTTTACACTGTTTATTTTTTTTAACTATGCGACGAAGGGAGATTTCGAGTTTTATACGTTTTTATGTATCTTCGACAATGTGTGAAATAAAAACTGTTAAAAAATGATAATTTGTTCAAAAGATATAAAATGGGCGCTTTTAAAAGAACTTGCTCTTTTGGATGAGCTGAAATAAAAAATTTAAATTTTATTCATTAATGGTGTAGATAAGCAATGAATCTTATTGGATTTTACAGAAAAATTGAAAATTGACAAAATGCCATTGGTTTAAAATTATTATTGTGTATCTTCATTAAAAAAATCAGCTTTTATTACATCAAAAGATAAAGAGAAGTGCAACGGGTTCAATATAGTTTTTGAGATATCATGTTTTAAAAATCTGCAGATTTTGAAAACACTATTTGAGAAAAACTCATTTTAGACATTCATATTTTTTAGTAATTTTTATTTTACACATTGTTGAAGATATGTAGAATAAATGTACAAAATTTGAAATTAATCTGTCGCGTAATTTTTTCAAACAATTCAAAAAGATAGTCTTGCTTTTGCAAGTCGGAAAGAGGAAAAGTCGCTTAAATTTTTCTGCATGAAAAGAACAATTTTAAAGTATCTAAAAAATTTAATTAGATCTGAAAATAATTTTGTTGGACCGTTAAAATAATTATGTAAAAATCAAACTTGATGCAATTCTGTAAGAAGTTTTGATATTTTAGCAATTGAGCGTCCTATATAATTATTTTGATGGTCTAAAATTATTTTCGGACCTGTATTTATTCAAATTTTTAGATATTTTAGCAAAATCCTTCTTTCCGTGAACTCTTCAAAATTAATTCGAGAGAGAATTAATCTTAGAGAGAGAAACTAACTGATCTTAATTTTCAGAATCTAATTTTCTTTTGAGAGGAGAGATTAATTGATTTTGATTCTAATAATGAATACGTTGTTGAAGATTGATTTTATTTTCTAGGCATTTACTCTATGTTTTCGATTGTATGAAAATTTTTCCGATAACATTTTGTATATTGACGTTCCAAAAGCATACGCCTTCGAACTCTTTTTGAGAAACACGATTCCGTATCTCTATAAACACAAAACCGTATCTCTCGAACGCTATTCAGGAAAACAAAGATTTCCATATTTACCAGATGGACAAAGACATTCGAGGATTAAAAACGATCGTTTGACTCTAAAAGGTCATCGTGCAGCTCAATTCTAAGAATTGTACAGCTTCTTTTCTTCTCTAACATGCATATGTAAATAGAAAACTAAAAATTTAATGTACAGTTTACTTTACGTAAAGTAAAGTAGTATGTAAAGGAAACTGTATACTAAATGCACATTTTCATTTATTATCTCTTGGAATGCTGTTCTCTATCACATTTTCTTCAGCTTCAATGATGAAGGTAACACAATTTTAAGATATGAAATGCGGTCACACACACACACACACACACACACACACACACACATTTATTTCTGAGGTTCAATATTAACGTAGTTAATGTATTTTATTATAACTACGTTAATATCTGAAGCTGAGCTGAAGAAAATGTGAGAGAACAGCATTCCAAGAGATGAAGCAGCAAACAATGCTGCTTATAAGCCTAGATTTTTAATATAATTCATATAACACAATAAAATAATAATAATAATAATTTAACAAATTATAAGCCTAGGCTAAATTAATAAAACAATAAAATAGTAATAAAAATAATGTGATAAATTGTAAGTCCGGATCTTTAACATAATTAATATAAAACACAATGAAATAGTAATAATGATATGATAAATTGTACATAAAAGTATAAGACTTTGAATAGAAGCAATGTCACGGATTTTCATGCGACGTGTTTACCAAAAATCACCCGTGACTCACCGTACTTAAGCTGTGCAATAAATTTGTTATTCTAAAGAATCATATTACAATAAAAGTTGATTCTGTTGAAAAATGAAAATAGTTATTTTATCTTATCGTCTTATAATTATGAAGCGTTCGAATAGATTTGGAAAATGGATAAGAAGACGGTGAAACTTCAACAAGATTTGAAGATCTCGAACAGATCACTGAACGAGATTGTAAGGTGAATTACAGACGGGAGAGTCGAGGTTGCGGCTGTGTCAGCCGTGAATTCTCGTTTTCGCAATTCCCAACGGGAATCACGAGGGGACGAGGTGATTGTATGGCACTTTTCCACCTATACAAGCGACAAAAGTGCGCACCCGTTATGGTTTGTGACGGGACGCCTGTCGTGACTGTCGTGCTTACGCAACTCCGGGCTCCAGACTCGAAGCGCCGGAATGTCCATCGCGATATCCTAGAGACGTCAGCCTCCATTCATGCGTTTCCCCGTCCGTCATCCACAGACCAAGCCGCCACCCGCATTGTCCGCGTCGATTCTCGACAATCCCCGTTCGGATTCGACGGTGATGAGTCGCGTGTCTCGTGTCAAAATTCGTGACGAGTCTTTCTAATCTTTTTTACCGCGATAACAGTAAGGTTTAAAAGTTTTCAACCCAAAGATACGAAAAAGATGATAAAATGCAACTATTTTTATTTTTCATTACAATCACTCTTTATTTCAATAAATGTTTTAAGTGAATTAATTTTTCTACTAAATATTCTTGATTTTTGTCTTTAAAACGGTTGGACACTGTAGAAATTACTCCTTCATCATCGATAAATTTTTTCCATATATTTTTGACTTTGATTTTAAAAACATTTTTTATTTTTAAGTGAAAAACATCTTAAGAACAAAATTTCAGAATATTTTATTTGTATATAGTGATAGAAAAATTAATTTATTCTAAAAAATTTGTTGAAATAAAGGTGAATTATATTAAAAAATAAAAATGATTGTTTTCTTTTATGACATTTGCATTTAATTTTTGTTCTTAAAATGATTTAATTGCACAGAAATCATTTTTTTTATAACTGGTAAATTCTTTTACGCGCATCGGATTTGGATTTAAAACAAATATTTTTTTATTTTTAAGTGTTATAAAATATTTCAAGGACAAAAATGTAAAACATTTTTAATAATAGAGAAAAATTTATTTATTATTCTAAAAAAATTATTAAAAAAAGGTGTAATTTAACTGAAAATTAAAAATGATAAAATGTCTTATTCTAACACCTTTTTGTTTTTGAGCTAAAAACTTTTAAAACTTGCTACATATTACGATAACTGCTTGTAAAAGAAAAAAATCTCTAAATTTTGATATAAAATGTACACAATCTGTTATCTTCTATCTTTTTTATATTTGATCTTTTCTAATATTACGCTTAAAATATGACATAATAGAAAAGAGCGAATTGAATGAAAAATATAAACGTTTCTGTTACAATTGACAGCAAAATGACAAATTTTTATAAATTTTTATAAATTCTCTTTTATAAATTTTCATAAATTTTTATAAATTTATAAATTCTTATCAAATAGATGTTATTAAACGACCGTTTTAAATCTGTTGGTAAAGCTGCCAGTTAATTTCAACTTACGTACTACTGACTCCATCTGTTGACTGCAGATGGAAATTGTAAATGTTATACTTTGATAAATTAGCGCACATTATTTATAATCAACGATAATAGAAATAGCAATTGCGTCATGTTAATTATCGCGCTCTATTAATATCGTGTCGATAATAAATCGAAGAAAAAATTTTTGCTACGCAATCTTTTGAAATTTGAATTTATAATGAACAAAACCATAAATCAATCCTCTTTTGTTTGTTATAAATTTATAAAAAGTAAAATTAACATAAAATTCTCGTTTTAAGCTAACAGTTAATTAATTTTCCTCGAAGTTATTTTATTGATATTTGATATTTTTTAAAATAATTGCCGAAATATTATGCTTCAATTTTTGTCTCTATTTTGTTATATTGTTTTAAGTATATATTATTTTGGTACGTGTTATTTTAAGACTATTTTTATGGCATCGAAATTACGTCGGCCGCGCGGGCCATTCACTTTCATTCGCCGGGGTGGTTGTACCCCGGATTACATCAACAAACACCGACCGGCCGTCGGACCGCAAGGGGTTGAAATCCTTGAGAGTGCGCAGCCGCGCTGACCGCTGTCCACTTCTCTCTTCCTTACAATTCCCCGGAATATTCCCCTGCCTGCTTATACCCGTGTAGCGTCCAGGTGTACCACGAATACTGCTCTATTGTAAAAGTGAGGCGACGCGCCGTGTCAGCCGCAATCAGGCAATCAAGATTTCTTCCAGCATTTCGCGATCAACCGGCAAAATAAGGGGCTCCAGGGTGGCGAACGGTGAACCGAGTGAGTATACCGTCTCCGCGAGCGCGCCCTTCCGGGTTCCCCGAAAGGGTTCAACCTTAGCCGTGCTCTTAGATCTCCCAAATCCGCGTTGCGTGCCGTCATATCTTGGACTCTAGGAGGGGTAGATCATCCCTCGCGGTGGAGAAACAGAAACGGTGTTTCCGGAAGCGGGACGAGAAGGAAAAATAAAAGAGCTGGATGCCTCGATTCGTAATGTTCCTTTTTACCGTTGTAATATCGAGACCACTATGATTAAAAATGAGGAGTAAGCGAGTCGGAATAGAATCGCGGAAATAATTGATGACGCGAAGCAGGTAATTCGATCGGCCGAGCTCCACTTTGTGTCTTTGTTGGACACATTGCGGCGCGTCACATGTAATAGCGGTATTTATTATTAATTGTTTGAGAATTGCGTAGGTTTCTCCTCGACCAAGTTTTGCGTTAACTAAAACCCGGCAAAGGTGCCGCGACGAGGAAGAATCGGAAATAATCCGGAAACTCTGGTTTCTCGGTAGACGAAACTTTTCGCGAGTCGATAATCGCGCGAAATGTAAAGCACAGACACAGTTGTTTATGACCAGGGGATGGGAAAGGGAAACGGGCGATAGATACGATCTACGACTTTTCTAAAAGAAGTAGGGCAAAGTCGCAGTGCCGCATAATTTCTCGTCTACATCGGTTTTCTAAACCTTCGCTTTTATACTCTGTAATCCGCGTGAATTTTTGCAAGTCCTCCGAATAATCATGTTTTTTTTTCTGTTGCTGTAATAAAATACGTGATATTTTCTTTCCTCGAAGAAAGTGGAGAAGACACAAAGTAATTTGCTCTCTTTCCTCATGATTTTATTCTGTAAAAGGTTAAGGGTGTATAGTTTCTGCGAAAAGTAACTTGAGTTGGAAATTTATACTTTGAAAACATAAAATAGTTCGCTCTCTTTCTTGTCATGGTTTTGTTCCATAAAAGATTAAGTATGTATCAGGTGTATCGTTTCTGTGAGAAGTGACTGGAATTGGAAGTTTATATTAAAAGTGAATGTTATATACATTATTATGAAATAAGATCAATACTTATATTCAATATATTCAGTATTTTATTCAGTAAGATCAATTTACATTTAAAATCATTTATATTTATCAATACAATTCTACACGGACAGAATTTTCTTTTAAAATTTACCCTGAAAATATGGTAGTTGTGATACAATATAATATTTTAAAGATTTTTACCATACATTTCAGTAAAATTGATCAAACTTGTTTTATACTTTATTGTAGTTTTATTAACGAATGAGAGATTTATATTAAAATTCTTCAAAATACAATGTTGTCACACTGTCATATTTTCAGTCAATTCTAAGAAAAATTTCTCTTCGTATATATAGTTTAAATGAAAATTTTATCATTTTGTATCAATTATTTTTTAGAATTATGTCTACTTCTTATTGAATTTTTGTAATTTCTTATTTGTAATTTTTTCATAATTTTTTCATTTTGTTAAAAAATATTTGTAATACATCCTTATATCGCATATTTGGTTCGTTCAAATAAAAAAAACACATAACCTTTTTTAATTTATTCAATTCATAAAGAGTTACTTTTTTAATGATAAATAAAAACTAATTAGAAGTAATAAAATAATAGTAATTAACTGCATTAAGTATACACTCACGTTTCATTAATTTGACTTTTTTATTCTCCTGCTTATTTTGGTCTCTTGAACTACTTAACTTTATTTTTGCATTTTTTAAATTTAAAAAGTTTATGTGATAAATGTACATTTATAAAATTTTTATGCCCTAAGAAGATTTCATTTTTGAGAAGAAAAACACGACGTTGAAAATTGATTGAAAAAATCGCCGGAATGGCACCGACACACCGATTGTCTCCGCGGAGGACGACGTCGCGACGCCACGTGCGGACATATATACGAGTATATAAAAAAATTGCGACCTCGCCATACAGTCTCGCTATAGAATCCGTCCGAGTGCAACAGTTGAAGTTAAGACGCGAGGGGAGTTGAAAGTTGCAATCCCGTTGCGTTTCAAATCGATACCTACGATTACAGAAAGGTACGCTATACGTAAATACGCTCCTCCCCGGGTCCACCCCTGCATTTGGTCGCGAGATCGGCGAAGGCGCGTCGCGATCGCGCACCCTTGATCGCAATCCTTTGTCCTCCTCCTTTTCTCTCGATCGGGGGCGGGCAATTCGTCGCAGCCAGTGTAGCGCGCGAATTTATTATTTAACGGGAATAATCGATGGCTTATGGATACGTGTACCCGGGGTACGTATCCCTCGCGATAGTCGTCATTTTCGCGATGGTGACGCGGCGCGTGGCAGGAAAAGCCGCTCCTCGTCCTCGTCTGCCGCCGCGAATCGGCGGCGCGTGAAAGTTACGAAGTCTCCCCGGATTAGGATAATAAAGAAGCGAACTCGATGACGAGCGACTCTCCGCGGATAACCATGCTGGCGAGATTCCGCAACAGCTTCCGCTGTGGCATGCCGAAATGCCCGAGTATTCGTATTCCAGGAATGGAGAAGCCGGAGTCCTCCGCGGCGGGCGAGAGCGCCGGAGACTCCGGGGAGCTCGAGGATCGGGACCCCAACAGCTTGAATCAACATCTTCAGGTAAGATACATCCGCCTGCAGCCAATTCCCTTCACGATCGATGTATCGGGACTCGTCTTCGCAAAATTTTGCACGTCACTGAATAATTGATGATTGATGCAGTGAAA
The DNA here is from genome assembly GCF_001594055.1 of Mycetomoellerius zeteki. Lineage (NCBI taxonomy): Eukaryota > Metazoa > Arthropoda > Insecta > Hymenoptera > Formicidae > Mycetomoellerius > Mycetomoellerius zeteki. The sequence continues at coordinate 578,527 of NW_017255923.1, forward strand.
TCTTTTTTATCTACAAAAATGAATGGCACGTGTCTTTGAAGTCACTTTTGTTCTTTAATCTTATGACGATGTCCTCCTTCATCCTTCTATCCCATATAAAGCACGCACGCAACCTACATGGAACGAATTTTTTTGTTAAAGTATTTAAAAATTTTGCTAAATATAGAAGACAATTTTATTGAACTATTAAAATAATTATGTAGACGCTCAAACATATATACACTGAAAAAAGTTTACTAAATTTTAATAAATATTTGTTTCAATAGTACTAACGAAATATTTACTCAATGTAAATATATATTTATTTTATTTAAGCATAATTTTTTATTTTGAATAAACATTTATTTACTGTAAGTAAATATTTTATTAGTACTATTGAAATAAATATTTATTAAAATTTGACAAATTTTTTTTCAGTGTAATAAGCAGTGCTACAAAAAGTTGTGATATTCTAGCAATTAGTTTGAGCGTACTACATCATTATTTTGATGTAACAAAATTATATTCAGATCTGTATTTAGCTAAATTTTTAGATATTTTGGCAATACTTTTTTTTCATGTATGAATCGCAAATTCAAATGTAAAATACATTTACCACACAGCACACTTTAACCGAGAGACGGTCTGAAAACATAGACGTTCTCAGGATGTCTCTTAAAGAAAAGGAAAAAATGTTTGTGATTGTAATTATATATCGAATTATAAATATAATTGTTATTAATAACACACATTGTAAGTAATAATTATAAAAATGCTCCTAACTATTATTATTTTACGTTGTGTATAGTCACAAAGTTTTTTTTTTCAGTGCATTATGTCCCGCAATCTCTATCTTTGTTACATAATCATTGGAGGGAGCGGCTAATCGCTTTCGAATTTTCTCTCATCTTTAATTTCTAGTTTTTTAAATTGTTCAGTTTCTTTTCCATTGAACTAAGCTAAAGCTATGATGCACGTTTCCGCGAAAATAATTGAAGGTCAATGATGTAGACTAATAGGACTTTAAGCTGACTAACGCGGCCATTGCTCATACTTTGACAAATGACCGCTCTTATCCATGGAAAAATCACTCGCACGCACGTACGCACGTGTCGAATTTAACGGCACGATCGAAGCGCGATCAATGTTATTGATCGTTAAATTTTACGCGGGCGTGAACGCATCGTTACGCAGGTGATGTGGGATGACGTGATTGGCGAGCCGGAAGGAATCCGGAGTCCCGAATGCGCTTGGCGGCTCAGCGGCCACTGTTTCCGGCTCTCCAGAGGATGCTGCTACGTGCTCCTCTCCGTCCTCATAGCGCCTCTGCTCGCTCTGCTGTTGGGTTTCACGTTCGCCTGCCTCGCGTTTCAGGTGAGTCGATAACCCACCCCCTCGCGTGCGTCCGTTCCTTTTGATTTCCACCGCGATCGATCTCGCGAGTTTCCCGCGCGTGTATCGCCGCGAGCGGAATACGTCACGCTTCGCGTTGTGGCGGGATTGATCCAAGATCGGAATTGCATCAATGATTAGAACGTACCAGTCATTTTTAATTTGAATAATGTAACTGTTATATTAATATTAATAGCTTTAATATTAATATAATATTTATTTTTTACATGAATGATTTTATCGTAGAAATTTAATTTAATTTAATTTATTGCGTATTTATAAAGTGCAAAATATCTATTAACAAGGGAAGGGATTTCTCTTGAAAGATGTATATAATTTCTTAACTCTTATTTAAAAATAATTAAACACAGTTAGTTAAGATTTAATTTTAATTTTATTAAACTCTATTTAAGAACAATTAAACAGTTAGGACAATTTCTCTATTGTTTTTTTCAAGATGTAAAATAGTTGAGGAAAGATCCGAAGTGAACGAAACGTTTTTTTGTTCCTTTGAATTTCGACGATTAACAGCTCGTCTTATTCAACTCGCGACCGTACATTTTTCTACCTTTCTTGTTCCTTGCAGCATATTTGGTGTCTCGCACCGTGTCTGCGCGTGTGGAAGATCACATGCGCGGCGATGCGAAATTTCTTGGCGGCAGTGACGCAGGCGATCGTACGGCCGATCATGGAGGGGTTGGGTTACCTCTGCTACAATATCCGTGTATTTAATCAGAGGCTACCGGATGGCCCTCACCAGAAGGAGGACCTGCTGATCGTGTAATCTGGCGATCTCAGCAGCGGCTACGATGGGCCTACTTTTCGCATGTGATAGCGGCTATCCGTTATCGCGGTTTCCGCATCCCTATGAGCTATGAACACGCCGCGATGTGATCGCGCGAACCGTGCATGTCGGTAGTGCTACAGCGTTTTAGAGTTAAGCGGCGAGGGTGGTGTCTATTATAATTATAAAACGAAACGCGAGCGAAACATACTATAATTGAATCGATCATTTCAAAAACCTCATAAAATAATTTTGAAATTGAAATATTACACTGAAAAAATTGATTAAATTTTAATAAATATTTGTTTGATAATAGTAAACTATATAACTAAATATCTATTAAATGTAAACATATATTTATTTGATACAAGAGCTATTAATTTAAGTATTACTTTTTATTAAGTAAATATTTATTTACTGTAAGTAAATAATTTATTAAAATTTTGTACATTTTTTTCAGTGTAGGGGATTTAGAATTTTTCGGGAGAAATATTATAGATACACAATTTTTTTCAAAAAGTACATTAAGCATTTTTTCCTAGACACCAAATCTACGAAACTGTCGTTCATAGGAGAAACAGTGATTTATAGTGACTTACATATGTATGTTTTCCTTACATTGTGTTCTGTAAAAGACGATCAATTTGAATCAATAATGAATCACTTTAGTATACTGAAATTCAATATTACGATTTTGTTATTTTTCATGAATTGTATGTATCTGTCAACAATAAAATTAAATCCTTTTTTAGGCTGCAATCTTGTTTTATAACATTTTTAGAAGTTTGTTATTACATTTACAGAATTTTCTAATTAAAAAACTATGTTATAAGTACGAAATACGCTCATTTACTTCAGAAACATCATAAGTCAATACCTTCGAAATTAATTTTCTTTTTGGAAATAAGTTTTAAAAGTGATATATAATATTCTATTCACTTATTGAGATAATGAGACATATTTTACATATCTTTAATTATTTTTACTATTACAGTTGTAAAAACTACAGAACTTTTTTTAGTCTAAAAGTTAGATTCTTTTATTTATAGGACGAGAAAAAGGACATTTCTGAAATGATCGATTTAATTTGTACATATTCAAACAATACAAAGTCTAAAATCGAGACATGAGACAATTATAATACGAATTTGGACCAATAAATTAAGTAAAAGAAATCTTATATTCATCAAAGAGCAGATCTTAAATATTTGACAAATATGTGACATTTTTTAAACGTCGAAAAAATTCTTTAAACCGTATTTCAGTCGTTTTTAAGACGTTTTACGTCCAGATTTAGAACTTTATATTGTCTGCGTAATATCGTAATAAAAGCGTGCGGAAACACTGACGGTCTATGGTGGGTGAGGAGGACAGACCGCGACATGCGCATCGCACGTAATACATAATCAGGGCAGTATATTTTTACAGCTCCTAGTTATAATTTGCGTGTCAAAGAATTTTTTCCGTTAAACTATCTGCAATATAGCGTGCAACGGCTTAACCGAAGTTAAGTGTACTAGTAAGTGTAAAGGTCTCTGCTGGCCTTGTAGGAGTATAATAATTTTAACTCATGCGCATGTCTCGGAGTGGACGCAGATCGGGAGTTAAGGAGCTCGAGCAGCTAGGCTAGTCAATATTTTACGCAGACCGGCCTTTTTCTCGTCCATTCTTGTCGTCCGCTTTTAAGTCCAAGACGAGAAGTCCTGTTGCTTTATTAGACAGGAAGGAATTACGAGAAGTGATTTGAATACACGAGCCGTCGAGCGTGATCCGTTTAGTAAAGTATTGATCTAAAATTCTAATCTAATTGGGAATGTAAATTATTAAATGAAAAAGAATGCGAGGAGGAGAAATAATTATTAATAAGATATATATATATAAATATGCAAAAGAAGTATATGTTTATTATGTCGTGTCGAAAGCAAAGAACGTTAGACAAAAATCCGTCCACTTTTCTGTATAATCGTACGATCAATTAATTAACGTAATTAATGTTTCTCGATAAAGCGATAAGGTAACACAGAGTTGTCGTACTTTCTATACTTAATGTTTATAGTGTAAAGTCATCGTTACCATGAGTGTGTGAAGTTAGCCTCCCTTTTCTCAAAAATTATAATTTTGACAACTGTTCCAGATTGTTTCCAATTTGTTCTACAATACATTGTTCCAAAGCGATATTACCTTATACCGAATGGTGCTCCAATAAAACGAAAAATAAAAAAAAACGATTATTTTCGTAGTCCCCTTTCTTGAAAAATCAAAGTTTCTTCTTGCTATAGATGTTCTAGTTGTTCCAAACATTGTTCCAAAAGGACAATTCGGTATGTTGAACGGAAATTGCAGAAAATAAGAATACATTTTCTTAACCGGGGTCTCTTTTTTTAATACTCAAACAATTCATTATCGCTATAGATTGCTCTAGTTGTTCCAAACGTTGTTCCAAAAGGACAATTCCGTAAGTCAAACGGAAATCGCGGAAAACAAAAAAAAAACATTTTTCGAAAAACGAATTCTCGGATCAAAAGTAAACGTATCATCTCCTTCTTGTTCCAATGCAGAACTTTATATTTTCAGTTGTTCTAGCTCTATGAAACAATTGTGCAGTATGAATCTCGTATCGCTATCAGTTCTTTAAAAAATCGAAAAGAAATGTATCTACCATCAAGACTAAACGTACGCTTCCTTTTGTCTTTCAATTGAGAATTTTTTGTTCTGAGTTGTTCTAATCCTACGTAATACAGTTCTGCAGTATGAATGTCGTATCGCTATCGGTTCTTTAAAAAATCGAAAAGAAATGTATTTTCCGCATCTATTATCAAGAGTAAACATACGCTTCCTTTCGTCTTCCAATTGAGAACTTTTTCTTCTGAGTTGTTCTAGTCCTACGTAACACAGTTCTGCTGTATGAATCTCATATCGCTATCGGTTCTTTAAAAAAAATCGAAAATGTATTTTTCTCATCTACCATCAAGAGTAAACGTATCCTTTCTTTCGTGTTCCAATTGAGAACTTCTTGTTCTGAATTGTTTTAGTTCTACGAAACACAGTTTTGCAGTATGAATCTTGCATCACTATCGGTTCCTTAAAAAATCGAAAAAAATATATTTTCTATTTATTAAAATTTGTGAATTTTCGGAAAACCAATAGTGATGCGGAATTCATAATGCAGAATTATATTTCGTAGGGCTGGAGCAACTCAGAACAAAAAATTCTCAATTTGAACACAAAAGAAAGAGTATGTTTACTCTTGATGGTAGATGTGAAAAATACATTTATTTTCGATTTTTTAAAGAACCGATAGCGATACGAGATTCATACTGTGTTTCGTAGAACTAGAACAACTGAAAATATAAAGTTCTACATTGAAATAAGAAGATGATACGTTTACTTTTGATCTGAAAGTCCGTTTTTCGAAAAATGTTTTTTTTTTATTTCCGCGATTTCCGTTTGACTTACGGAATTGTCCTTTTGGAACAATGTTTGGAACAACTAGAACAATCTATAGCGATAATGAATTGTTTGAGTATTAAAAAAAGGGGGGCCGGCTAAGAAAATGTATTTTTATTTTCTGCGATTTCCGTTCAACATACGGAATTGTCCTTTTGGAACAATGTTTGGAACAACTAGAGTAATCTATAGCGAGAAGTTTTTTGATTTTTCAAAAAAGGGGAGCTAACTTCACACTCTCCATTATCATTTTTTTCCTTTTGTATGCTCAAGCATTGTAGACGATTTCCGGATAATTTTCCGAAACTTAGAAGCTGTACATACGAACTTTCTGTATAAGAGAACTTTTGCAAATAAAATGTAGAACTTACACGAGAAAAATACTTTCAGGATTTTACATTTCGGCAACACGAAGTTGGGAGTCCTTATAAGGGCTCCAATTCACACTCACAACATTCGTGAGCATTTGACATTTAATAATTCATTACAATATGTATTCATTATAATATATTCATTTTTATGTGATATTTTTTATAATACTCAGTATGGTAAGTACTTGACAAAATACAGATGGCACTTTCTCCTCCCTTAATTAAATTTTGAAGAGAGTATGCTGTATTTCTAATGTTTACTTTAAAATTAAGTTCATCATAAATTCGGAGTAAATTTGGGAGATCCGCAGATTAGTTACATCTACTAAAGATGCAAATATATGTATAGTAAGAGAAAGGCTAAAATATATAATATTTCTAAAAACAAAGCTATCTATGCATCGATGTATATCGATATATATATATATATATATTTCAGTAGAATATGTATATCAATAGATTCTTCACACTTATAAGATATTTTTAAGTAAAATCAATAAATCAAGAGTTTTTTTTAGTAACAAGATAATGTCATCTTTAGAGTATAAAATCACTCCCTGCTTCAACTGATATTTTCTAAATTTATTAATTTATTTTTTACATACCTATATATATATATATATAAAGTTTTATTAAAATCAGGATTTAACACTTCGCGAGGTTTTTTCATGAGAAATGGCCATTCGAACTTGCCTCCGAATTGCTGTTAAGCCAATCATATTGCTGTGTAAAGTCTCACGATGTCCTCGACATCAGCAGATCAGCTGACTAGTCGTCAGCTGCTGCTTGATCGAAGCATATTTACCGAAAGTCATTGAATAAATATTTATGTCAAAACACTTGTTAAAAATTTTAATCGGTGCGGACGCGCCTTAAGGCACGGCCGATAAGAGCATTTTTTAACGAGATTAATAGTCAGTGTTTCGTCACTATCATCAGTCGTTAGTCAACATGGTGAGCCACATGCAGAGACTGTTGTTGAGAGCCGGCCGTTTGTGTTGTGTAAATTCCACGAGGAGTATCCTTTGGAAAATTTGAAAAAATTAGGATTTAGTCGAGTTTAACCGACTTTAGAACTCTTCGTTAGATCATGTGATCGTATATTAGAATTCATCATATTCGTCCTTAAATCTTGATCAGAGATTTCCGCCTCCGCTACGCTCCGAGCGAGACGTAAGTCAACTTAATTTTAGATCATATCTCTAATTATAACAAATAAAAGACACGTTGCCTCTTAATCATGACATGTGATGATTCATATTGTATGATGATTTATAGTCTTGACCTAAAATGTAGATGGCAGCACAATGCAGAGGCGCGACTCAATCGGTAGTTCGTTCTGCCGACATTATGATTTTGCTATCTCATCTTTATTGATAACTGATAAAATATATTTACCCTTTCATCGTTGTATATTACTATAATATTATACAAGAAAAAAATAGGCTATTCAAGCTAGTTCTCATTTATTATTATTATAAACTAAAGTCACAGTATAAAATAATTTCAAATAGTTCCAAACGTTTCGACCTTCAATATAATCCTTTTCAGTGAATTCTACATCGGCATACAAATTGAACATTACAATTAAAATATGGCTTTACGATTATTACAACTTCTTCATATTTTCTCCAATACTTACAGAAATCCATAATTAAGTTCCTTGTCATTTATGTGTCATTTAAATATTCATTAGCGTTTAGAATAGATTGTTTTTGTATCTTGTAATAATACATAACGTTTGTACTGAATGTTGTAAGAAAGGAAATTTGTAAAAAAATATTCAATCTCCTGTTAAAATAAAATCTCATAATATTTCATAATGTTTTGAAAACTTTTAATTTAAATTTATGAAAATTTCTAAAAAATACCTCTTAATTCTTTGAAGATGACAGCTTTCTAATAAAGAAACTTAAAGGCATGCACAAATTGACGTAAATGTGTGTATGTGTGTGTTTAATATAAATATAAAAATTAATTAAACCATAAAATCCTCAATACATTTTATTGTATTGTTAGATAAAAATGTATTTTATAATTCGAAATATTTGCATTTCACTTTTACAACTCGATTTAAATCAGTGTACAAAAACTTTAGTGTAGTTTCAGTCAGGGTCATCTTAAGAATTAATTCAAACAGCGTATAATTTCGATCGATCTTTTATTGAAAATAATTTTGTATTGTCTTGTGTTGATCGATCTTGTATTGAATTTCGTGGGTCAGTCGCTTTCGATTGGGAGGATCCGTTCAATCTAGAGTCGCAACTGACACAGGACGAAATCTTGATGAGGGATCAGTTTCGTTCCTACTGCCAGGAGCAGCTTCTGCCGAACGTGATCGAGGCGAACCGAAAGGAATACTTCGACCGAGAGATCGTAAAGCAGATGGGACAGCTCGGGGTGTTGGGCTGCACCATGAAGGGCTATGGCGGCGCCGGGGTATCCTCAGTGGCTTACGGGCTCCTCGCCAGGGAAATTGAGAAAGTCGACAGCGGGTATCGATCAGCGTTCTCGGTGCAATCTTCTCTCTCGATCGGTGCGATCTACATGTTCGGCAGCGATGCTCAAAAAGAGCGATTTCTGCCTAAAATGGGTACGTTCAAGTCAAGCGTTTCTTACGATAGAATTCTAGGATAGTATTATGTTCTCTAATTGCTAAATCATATAATTAGTATACAATTAATTTACAATGGCTTTAAGAATAAATTAATATTATTAAAAAGGAGAGTACAAAAGCAACGCAAGTTTTAGTGAAAACATATAATTAGTAATAATAATAATTGTGGAATTAATAATAATAATAATAATCATCGTGATAAAGGATCAATTAAAGTTGAAGATTATACCTCACATATTGATTGTGTGATTGACTAATTAATATGTTCTTCTTTTATATGTAAACCATATTATTGACGATTTGGAGTTGTAAATATTAAATTAATATAAATCTTATATATATATTATTTTTTTCTATCTCTAACAATAAGTAAAGATATTTTTCTATTGTTGAGAAAATCATAAATTATTTAGATACAAGATAATTAATAACTATTCTAAATTATATAAGAAAATTGCCAGAGAAAGAGAGAGAGAGAGAGAGAGAGATTCTAGAATTTTATACAATTACTTATTTCCGATAACTATGAGAAACAAAGTAGAAATAAAGTATTTAATTTTTATATTACTTATGAAAATTAGACCGACAATTAGATTAATTAATAAAATTATATAAGTTTTTTTGCTAGTAAAATTGATTGAACGACGATTACCGTTTGAGCCGTGGGCGATAGCTTTTAAAGTGTATTTCAGTTTCCGGGGAAAAGATCGGTTGTTTTGGCTTGACGGAGCCCAATCATGGTAGCGACGCAGGAGCCATGGAGACTAGAGCCATTTACGATTCCGATAAAAAGGTCTACAAATTGAACGGTAGCAAAACATGGTTAGTACTTCCCATCGTTTCTTTCACGATCAAGCGCAGAAGTCAGACTGTCGAATCTCGTTTAGGATCACAAACTCGCCTGTCGCCGACGTGTTGATAGTATGGGCGAAATGTGATGACGGTCAGATCCGTGGGTTCGTCATCGAGAGAGAAGCTGCGGGAGATCGGTTGTCTACCCCAAAGATTGAGGGGAAGTTTTCTCTAAGAACGTCCATCACCGGCATGATTCTAATGGACAACGTAATCGTGCCAGAGGAAAATTTATTGAACGTTCAGGGACTCAAAGTAAGTCTTCTTAATAAACTAGGACTTACCTTGCATCCTTGACCAAAAGTATAAAGCACCTCCACAAAGTGACGTTCTACATCTAACTGAAAATAAATTAAAAAACAGTTTTATTGAAAAATAATATTTATTTTTATAATTTTAGTATTTTGTAGATTTTCCTTTCAATTTTATTACCGCCTTTTTCAAAGAAAATGCATCAAATCAAGAGGATGTTTTATATTTATGACTAATGTTGTATATTAGACGTTCTTCTTTAACAATAATCAATTGACTATAACGTTCTATATATAACGTAAAATAAATTAAAAAACAATTTTACTGAAAAATAATATTTATTTTTATAACAGTTTTAGTATTTTATTAATTTTTCTTTGGATTTTATCTCTTTTTTCAAAAAAATGTAATAAACTAAGAGTGTTTTATACCGGTCAAGGCAGTGTTATACGTCTTTATTTAATCAATTAATTATTAGTTATTCAATCAATTGGCTATTGATTATCATTATCACCGTTGATTATTATTGATTGGAATTTTTAAAAATATAGATATTAAAAATGAAGTCAATGACTACAAAAAACGGGTCACACTAATGTGACAATTATATTCCGCATAGTTTAAGATATCTAATAACAGAACTTGATAAAGGGACCATTCAGTTGCTTAAATAATGCGCGATATGGCATCGCCTGGGGTGCTTTGGGCGCAGCGGAAGCTTGCCTGAAGGTCGCTAGATCTTACACCTTGGAGAGGAAACAATTTAAGAGACCGCTGGCAGCGAATCAGCTTGTGCAGAAAAAACTGGCGGACATGATGTGCGACGTCGCGATCGGTCTTCAAGCTTGCTTGCGAGTCGGTAGATTGAAGGACGAGAATAGGTAAAATACATTTGAAAAAAGCATAGCAAAGAAACGAAAGTCTAATCTATTTCTGAATAATTAACGTAATATTTTACTACTTCTGGGAAAACCGACAATTTTTAATGTTTCCAGATTAATCACTCTTTTCTCGCAGAGTTATTGTATAAGATCTATGATTTATAATATATGTATATATCGTTCTCTTATACTTTAAAAGTGATACATCTAAAAAAATTAATTTTCTTTTAGAAAAAGGGAAAAATTATTTTTCAACTTAACAGAAAATCATTGTTTAATCAATTAAATAATGTTGGCAAAAGGAATATACTGTGAGGAACATGATGAAATATTATTTTTATAATTTTTGTTTTAAAACACTCTTTAAGAAATAAATGAAATTTTCTTTTTTTTTAAATGACTTTGGAAATTTTACAAAATTATAACAAATCCAGAATAATTCGTCAAAAGTGATATAGCTCGAAATGAATTACTGACAGTTTATATTTAGTTTTTGATTAACTAAAATGATTAAATTTAAAACAAAACAATTTCTTCAAATTTCAATCATCAAAACTGACTTAATTCTAAATATTCTCTAAAGAAGACTTTCCTTTTTATTTACAAAAACGATACAATTCTAAATGTGTCACTCTTGCAGTATTATAATCTCTTCGAAAATCTTGAGAGAACGACGCAAGTTCTCTCTAAAGCTATTTAGCAGACGGAAGTTAAGTTTCTTTATTATAGATGATTGATAGAGTAATTTTTATACCAAGCTCATTCATGATAATAAATATAAAATCACATTTTTTTGAGTTGTGTCACTTTTGAAGTAAGGGGGAACGATATTATCTTGTATATTACATGTGTATTAGCGGTATGAAGATTATCGCTAATACATAACGTACAGTCATATGCGTGTAACGTGTACGCACGCGTATAAAAAAGACGGAAATGATTTTATGTACCGTAGAGCTGCGCCGGAAATGATTTCCATCATTAAGAGAAACTCAGCCGTCAAAGCGCTGGAGATCGCGCGAGCCGCGCGAGATATGCTAGGCGGAAATGGGATCTCGGACGAGTACCATGTGGTTAGGCACATGATGAACCTGGAAACGGTTAACACTTACGAAGGTACGCGAGAAGATCGGCGATCATTTAGCACGTTGTTAACGCATCACGTCATTCGAGACTGTTTACTTTTTTCTTCTTTCTCTCTCTCTCTTCCAGGTACAAGCGATATTCACGCTTTGATTCTCGGGAAGGCGATCACTGGTATTGCTGCGTTCTCAGGATAAGCGACTCAAGTATCCGAATGATAAGACTGCCTTTGTACGTTACGAGTCATCGATTTGCATATTTACAAGCGTTTGATACTCAATTGTATCTCAATTTTTTTTTGTCTGTACGATCATTTTAACCTTTAAGTGGATATTTGGGAACACAGCTCTCCAAAAAGATAAGTTTTCTTAACTTTCTGAAGACGACATTGTCAGCAAAAAATAATTTTTTTACTTATTTTGCTAAAAAAGTCTTGCGAGTGAATAATCGATTAAGATATATATATATATTTTTTTTTATCGATATATAGCCTTTCTGATTAGAAGTACTATATATTTCAGTATTCAGTGCTACATGCATTTCTAACAGGACCAAATTAAAAGTAAAATCAAATTGAAAATATTTAATACTTTCTTTATACTTATTTGTACCTCTCCATCTTTAATTCTTAAGTGTATCTGCACAGAGAGAGATCTCGAATTCATACCGAATTTAATTTTAAAATAAATATTACAAATATGCAAAAAAGAATTAAAAACCTTAGAGGGTTAAAAATTTTGTTTGGAAAAAAATAAGAAATAAAAAAATCACATATCCACAAGTCTCAAAATTCATTATTTTTACATTCCTGTATCTCTCACAAGGATATAACTAATGTAAATTTAACTGTAACATAATATATTGGTAAAAAATATAACTATAAAAATTAAATTTTTTGGGATGTGTGTTCTGAGCATCCCATCCATCAACTTACTTCAAATTAACCTCCCTACTTATAAAGATTAATTATTTTTTTAAATGTACAAAATTCCTTTTGTACATTTTGAATATTTTGATATCTACTGATTATTAATGTATACTGATATATCGAATAGCCAAATTTTTATCTCTTGTACGAAAGGTTGAGGTCCTAATAAATTATATTGCACACGATATATTTAAAAAAAAACAATGATAGTACCTCTCCCTTCCTCTGGTATCCTCTTCGCACAACTTCACAATTTTCCGTCTCTGCATCCAGATCGCCGTGCGTTTCCGCCGCGAATAAGGCTTTAATCACTCGATACACTTTATTGCTCGTTTATTCTCTACTTTACGTTTTAACAATTTCATGGTGTGTGCTCTTTCATTATGCGCCGTCACACTCGCTCTCGCTCTCATCTTTCGTATCCCGCCGTTCATTCCGCTCGTTCATTCGCCCACGATTGCTATGCACGCGTGGCTCTCGACGGAAAACGGTCGCGCTGCGAGAAGCGCGAATCGAAACTTCCCTTCTTCTTCGAGGTCGATTTCCAAGTGTTTGCGATTCGCGCGATTCTGGATCGTCCTGGATCTCTCTTGCGGCCAAGATCAATTTTCATGAAATCGCGTTTCGAACTGAACGCGCTTAATCTTTAGAATAGGATTCCTATATAAAGCTTAAAAACGCGAATGTCGTGAAACCCGTATCAGACTATGCACTGTCAAAAAATTTTATCATGTGAAATTACGACAATTATAGTGAGTGACTTTAATAGTGGAAAAAATTACTGCTTATATAAATAAAATTATCATTTTTATAGTAATTAAACGATTTGCAAAAGCAAATTTAGATTGAAGTTAAGTTTAGAAATATTTGCGTAATAATTCAACAAATTACGTACAATTTTTCTTAAGACTCCTGACTACTCATCACGAATCTTCGGACTGATGAATTCAGAGCGAGAAAATACATAATGAAAATACTTGTGAAATATATTAAAATATTTTTCAATAAAATAATATTTGCACTTGATAGAGTATACTTGTAAAATATACCGAAAATTTTCCTTTTATTTCAAAATAGAATAAAATTGTATCTATCTTAAATCAATAGCTGTTATATAGCTTGTTCGTTTTCTAATTAAGATAATTCAATTTCAAATATATAGTTATTTGTTGATTATCGGATCACAAAGAGAGTTTTCGGTATATAAAAATCTATTCTATCGATTGTATATACTGTTTTATTAAAAAAATACATTTGAATATAGTTTGAAAGAATTTTTTTAGATATTCTCACTTCTGACATCATAATTCAAGACGGCCGTAATGAACAGGCAGGAAGCTATGTTATTGATATATATGATTTACAATTGATTGTAAAAATACGAATATAATATGTGTGATATTATCATCATGTTATATCTGTACAACAATTTGTATATTTACATCAAAACTATAAAATATATAATACTATTGTCATTGTGTGTGTAATTTTCCATTTAACATAAAAATAAACAATTGGAGTTAAAAATTTTACTAATTTTGTAAAAACACAATTTTATATATTTTTACTACAAATTGTGTAATTTTTACACATATTATTTATATAAACAAAATTAAGATCAGAAGCGGATTTTCGGATAAATTTTCGGATTTGCAATACAATCAAACTGAAATAATAATATTCCCCTCAAATTAAATTAGATCTTCGATTTGATGTTACTAACATCTTAAAACCTAAAGAACTTATTATTGAAAGATGTTACTTCAGTCGGGATTCGAGTCTGGATCTCCCATGCGAACGTCCTTCCAATTCGATCTCCAAGGCATGTATTATATTATTTATGTAACTTTAAATACTTCTTTTACAGTGTACGTACACTGAAAACAAATTTACTAAATTTTAATAAATATTTGTTTGAATAGTACTAACTAAATACTTACTAAATGTAAATATATATTTATTTATTACAAGAATTATTAATTTAAATATCTTTTTTATTGAGTATAACTATTTACAGTAAGTAAATGCTTGGTATTATTCAAACAAATATTTATTAAAATTTAATCATTTTTTTAGTGCATTGAAGATTGAACATTGAATGGAAGATTAGAATTTCATAATTTAATGAGATAATTTATTTTTAATCTATTTCGTTCTGATTAATTGAAATCTAATCTCCAACTTGCAATTCTGCAATGTAGAGATATATTCTAATACGGGCGTGAAACGCGTAACAGCATAGTTGTCGTTGAATATCGCGATTGAGATCGCGAGCTCATGAAAATTGGCGCCGCTGTCTCGAAACGATCGCTGGGAATCGAAAGAACGTCGTTGATTAGACATCTTTGAAGGCGCGTCCGTCACCGACGAAGCTTCCGGCACATCCGGAGAACGCGGTCAGCCTTTCGTTCAGTGGTCCAAATTATAAAAAAAAAACGATAGGATCGATATATTTACAGATCGATCGTGCTTTTTTCGTCCTCATCTTCATGATCTTAAATTAATCAGCCAGTAATGTACAATGCCGACATTCCTCATTCGCACTTTCTCTCTCTCTCTTTTTCTCGCTCATTCTCTCTTTCTCTCTCTCCTGTTCGATCTAATAACTAGGTCTCCGTATAAATATAATATGTATCTATATATCTATGTATAAGTGTTCGGTGCCTTTAGACTAATCTGATGACTAAATGAAAATATAAAAATCTATACGTCAGAGCTACGGTTGCTTATTTATTTATATGATGTCGCGCGGATGACCGGGTCTCGCAATTCGCGAGCGCTGCTGCCGCGCCACATCTCGCGATTTCATCGCAGATATTGTGTGTGTATCACAAATAAGCGCCGCGTGGCCAACACACGGCAGGAAAGTTGACTGAAACGGTTTGAAAGAAAAGCACGAAAGTAACGAGGGCTTATCCAAAATGTTTTTCAAGATGCCCTCGTTATTTCGTTAATAATTTCTCTAACAATACTCTAAAAGCAAGCACAATTGTCGCAAGCACCTTCCTTGCTCGAAGTTTCTTGAAAAGTTTCTTGAAAAGTTAATCACTAAATGACTAGAAATAACTCACTAAAAAAATTGGTTTCTAAATATACTGTCATAATGTAATAATTAATTAAATCGTTAATTTGTTAAACGAGTTTTCGAAGGGCCCTGTTATAATGACGTCGTTAAACAAAAATAAATTTGCTGGCAGTCAAGTGATTAACAACAACGAGATAAAAAAAGTTTCGAGATCATTTTTCGAGCATTTTTCACACTCGCTTCCAACTACCAATAAGTTCAAACCGCTGATCTTTTTCCCCTGAAATTTTATTTCGACTCTGGCTTCTATTAAAATTTTATTATGAATTTAACGGATTCATACTCTCCTAAGGAAATGCAATTCCTGCTTCCTACGAAGCTGTATCGGGCTGCTCTAAAAATTGCAGGGTTATAGCGAATGACAGAGAACGCGATCTCTACCATTTAGCGTTATCGTAGTTTCTTCGATCGCCAACGATCCTGGATTGATCGTTTCTCAGACTTGATTGCACACGATCCGCAATAACAACAACAAGGGCGTTAACACAAGCGACTCGAGTAATCATAAATAAATTAAGTTTAATTGCTAAGTAATAAAACGTTAATTACATATGTCAATGATAATTAATTTAAGTTTACAACACACGTCTCGTGCAAAAGTGTAAAGAACGTTTGTCTTTTTTTTTCTTTTTTTCGTGCTACACTCAATACCATTGTTGTCTTTTGTTTTTTTCTTGTTACTTATGTTGCGTGTATGTGTGTGTATGTGTGTCTCTGTCTGTCTGTGTGTGTGTATGTGTTTAATGATTCTCGACTACAATAAGCTCTTGGTAAAACGTAGTAACATTGTAGTTTACAGTAGTTTACAATCGCCTCTCCTCGCGGCCCCCGATCGCGGATGCGTATATGTGTGTGTATGTGTGTCTATTACATAATTACACATCTCGGTATCACATGCCGGGATCGAATCCTCGCCCCCGTTCCCGCGCGTTTCTTTTTTTTTTTTCAGATCGTCGGAGGATCCGTCCCCGCGGACGACGGCTCTTCCGAAAAAGAGGGTAGATGACCTCCCCCGGAGGTCCCTTATCAATCCACGTAGAAAAGTGGATTAAATCGAAAAGGATTTTGTACAGCACAGATTTCCAAGGGGACGACCTAAGGACGTCCAGTGAACGTCCTATGTACTAAGTACGTTCTCAGGATGTTCTCAGAATGTTCTCAGGATGTCCCACGGATAAAGTGTGTTGTGTGGGGGGAGGGGGAATTTGCGCGGCTCTTACAGTCGCGAGTTCGATCCCGTCATTTTCACAAGTATCGATCGTCGGCCCGTCGACCGCGCAAGAAAATTCAATGGCACGAACCGCGAACCGTCGCAACACAGCGTCGCTCGGGCTCGTATAACCACACTTGGTTGCCTCTACTAACGGATATACGTAATCGTATAAATAAATTAATGACTCGCCCTCTCTCTCTCTTTCTCTCTCTCTCTCTCTCTCTCTCTCTCTCTCTCGCTCTCTCATTCTCGACTTATATACGCACACACACGCGATGGACACTCCCGATCGATTCCCGCTCTCCTACCGGCGTTAACACCCCATACCCGGATTTATCGCTCATAACATTAGGTTTGTTTTTTATCGCTGCGCTGAACTGCCCTAGAATCTTTCCTTCTCTCAAATTTCAAACATGTATCTATTTCACTTTAAGTACAAAAGGTGTATAGTTCAGCTGTAAAAAACAGACATATTGTCACCGCGATTGTCGATAAGAATACTAAATACGCTTTGCAATCTCTTTCATACAGCGCACTTTATCCGAGAGATGTCCTAAGAACGTCCTTGGGATGTTCAGAGGACACATGGACGTCCTTCGGGCGTCTTCAGCGTGTCCCTTGGAGGTCTGTGCTGTGTATGGGTTCACATATTTTCCTCGGGCGTCAGTTTCACGATCACGGACGTGGCGAATTGCGATTATGTGACTCACCGGGCTTGAGGTGTTAATCACAATTCCTCTCGGTGGACGAGATTATCCCCGCGACAGGACCTCTATTTTTTTTTCACTCCTTCCTTTTCTGAGGAATGGATTGTGACAACGAAGCGCACGATCGCGCCTTTCTCGATTTAACGCGCGTTTCATTCTACGTGAATCTACGTACGCTGTTCTTCGTCCACGCCGATTTTTTTCTGACCGGAGACACATTGTCCTGCGCCAACCGCGACTGCCATCCACTCTCTCACTTTACATCCGGAGGGTGGACCAGCAATCCCGCGCGTATACGCCTCGCGGGTTACAATAAATATAATAATAATAATGTATACCTACTTTTGCACTTGTATTTTACATTATTTCGTCTCTGATTAACTAATCGATACCTTATTGTCGTACGAACTGCTCTCGTGTTTTCTTTCTTTTCATCCTTCAGCTCTTTTTCGTTCCGTTCGAGAAGAAACCGCCATTCCAAGAACTTTTTTGAGAAGTCTCTCTTGCTTCTCCTGTTTTTCCTTCTCTCTTTCTCTCTTCCTCTCTCTCTTGACTCACTTCGATCGTAATTTACTTGTGAAAAACCGGACAAGCCGAGACAGCAGTCACAGTATAGGTCGTAGTCTGCGTTTGTTTTCTCGCTCTTCCTTCATTCTACACGGTGAAAAATTAGAGTAATGTTGTCTCCTCTTTAGCCTCGAACGGACGAAAGTGACAGACTGTTCCTTCTGCCTGAGAAAAATCTCATTGAGGCTTTTCTGGTTTGTTTTTTCCTCCCTCTGTGTCTTTTCATTCCGTCACATTCCGCCGATTCTCTTACCCCTGTCCGTGGAAAAACGAAGTGAAAATTCTCTGCGAGTGGGGTGGAAACTAGATCGATATAGACACCTAATATTGTACGTTGTCGTCGTCGATAGTTTCTAATCCACTGGATATGTGTCACGTAACGATGTAACTATTGAGACGAACCCTCTCTCAGCGCAATATATAAATAGATCATCGAATTTTATTCTTTCGCACTCTCTCTTCTCTCTTTTTCTTGCAATCACTCTTTCTTTCTCTCCCTCTCACTTTCACGCTCAAATTTAAGACGCGCAATAGTCGTTATCGATCGATCGATTGACTTAAAGAGATCGCTCGATAATCGCCTCCGCGACGATCAACACCGTCCGCCCTGATCGGCGGTAATATTTTCCGTATTTTTTATATATATATGTATATATATATATATAATATAATATATATATATAATTTTTATTTATATACTTATGTCCATATTTATATTCATATTTGCATTTATATTATATTTATATCTGTATTTATATTTATATTTGCATTTATGTTTATTTATATTGTATATCAATTTATGTATATTTATATATATATGTATATTCTACGCTCTCTCTCTTTCTTTCTCTGGTTTCTCTCTGTTTCGTTTTTGTCTTCTACGGTGTGTATGTTTCCTGTCTCTTCTTTAACTGCACGACATTTTACGTTGCATCTTATTTCTTCTCTTGTATAACAAAAACACCTCGTGCATATGCCTGCCGTCGCGCAGCAATTAGTAATCATCGTAATGAAGTAATTGTAGCGATAATGTACCTTTCTCTCGCGACTAAAATTGTATTTACACTCTTATCGTACACCGTCGATCCTGTCCATCATGTATGTGCATTCCTCTCGTGTGTGTGCCTCTCTCTCTCTCTCTTTCACATACGTGTCTTCAAGACTAAATAACGAGTTCCGACCTTCATCTTCGTCGCGGATTAAGCTATAGTTCCTCCCGTTTCGGCAACAAATCAACAATCGTAATTTTCTTTCTGAACAATCAAAACATTTGTAAGAATTATACAAAAATCGTAATAAAATAAATATAAAAATTCTCGCAATAATTTCCTAAAAATACTTAAATACATTAAGATATCAACATCCGCGCACTGCCGTCCAAATTGCAAGATTAAATTATAGTCGATTACTCCTATCAACCCAGTAAAGACCGATTAAAAGTGACATTCTGGAAACGTTCCTAGGATGTTCCTTGGATATCTTTAGAAGATTTCGTGTTGTATGGCAACATCAATGTTATAATTTCACACTCAATAATGCAGGTATAATGTAACACTTGTGTTACATAACAGTTGCATTGTTGAGTGTAAAATTATAACATTGATGTTGTGTTCTCATATCTCGTCCTGATATAAACTGCAATGTTCACGAAACTTTAATATTCTAATAATGAATTTAGAAACGAAGATAATCTGCAAAATGCATAGCTTCTGTATAGAAAGTACTCGTGGAAATCTCAAAAGCACATCCAGAGAACGTCCTACCGTCCTAAAGAGATTCCCAAGACATCCTTAGGATGTTCCAAGACATCTATAGGACGTTCCTCAGATAAAGAGAGCCACAAGTTACATTTAGCTGGTGTTTACTGAGTTATTTCCGTCAGTTGACGGAATCATTGATCACTGAATTGCCGGAATGGTGAAGGAACACGAAAGACGCGTCTCGCTCTTGACTGCGAGGTAAATTCTGTCGGAATTCTCGCACCTTGTCACGTTCGTCGCGCCTGACAATGTGAATCATCCCCAACCGAATCGTCTTCAACGAGGATGTAACTCTCACAAGGGAGAATTCGACGCCCTCGTTGATCCCGCGTTTTTCTCTCTCTATCTCTCCATTCCACGGTTTAACACAGAGTCCTTTGAACATTTTCCCTCAAAAAACAGCGCGATGCGAGCACGCGCGCACTTCCTCTTATATATATTATCTTATTTATAATTAAACACTGTTATTACAATAATATATATATATGTTTACTTTGTACTATATATGATCTTAAACCGACGACCGAGGAGGCCGCTCGCGTCTCTCTTGGTACCGTGGATTAATTCTTCGCGTCGGAAGGGACGCTCGCATCCTTTCGCCCAATCAGGAATCAACACAGGCTCCTTTCGAGGCGAATGCGAGCCTTTCCTTTGCCGCGTCGAGCCGACTGCCGATTCGCCATTGGGTTTTTCAAATCCAAAGCACGGAGCACTCAAGTCTCCAAAACAAGTCTCAGAATTGTGATGCTCGCTTTGAATGACTGTTTATTTGAGACGTCGTATGTGATAAATTAATAATAAATAATCAGAGTAGCGTCGAGATGCTAATTAACGTGCAACGTTAAAGGGGGAAACGTGTATCGGTGTGTAACTCGGATTCCTTAGAGAGGAGATTGTTGCTGTTGTTGCTGTTGTTGCTGCTGTTGCACGAAAGCGGTAACATACCTCGAGTCGCCATGCACACTAAGGGGATTCGATATAACTTTACAAAATATTACACAATAAATTACATGCTCTCTCTCTTTCTCTCTCGCTCTCTCTCTCACGCTCTCTCTCTCTCTCGATGATGTAACTGTTGTAGCTTTTGAAAGCTATTTCCAAACGCATCCGTTCTATCCTAAAATATAATAAATTAAGTAACATGTTGTAGGTAACTTCGCCGAACGAACATCGAACGGGCGTTCGCGTGCAAGAAGGAGATGTTCCACTCGCGAGACGAATGATCGCACATCCTATGAACTCGCACGTCGATCGACCGATTTTTCGTGCTTCTCGAGAAGACTGATCTCAGCGTATCGAGAGTTCGTCGCTTTTTAAAAAATTTCGATTAGTTTGTCATTGCAAATGCATATATTTTATGTATTTATTCGTTCTGTTTGTCCAATCTAGAAATAATCAAAATACAGTGACTGCCAAAAGTTTTCGGCCAATGTAATTTTACGACAATCTATTTTTCGGTTTATATTATGAGTTAATAAAATTCTTGTTTCAAGAACACGATATTTTAAATATTAGAATATATTAAATACTTGCGTACTAGATTTTTATTTGTAAATATTGTTTATCGGAGCACAATGTGATAAAATTATTCGTTGACTGGAAAGTGGCAGCCACTTTTGGCAGCTACTTATATATATTTCTTCCATTCTTTTTTTCTCAATGGTACAAGTTTTCTATGGTCTTTGGATTACAAGCATCCGAAGAAATTATAAAAAAAACTTTTAATCATTATTGAATCGATAAAGCACGTGTAGTAAATTTATTTTCGTAATCAGTTTCGTCCCTCGATACTCCTGGATCGCTTTGTCAATTCCTGATTGAATCTCAGTGTTCACTCGCGATTCATTCTGTATGATTAATCCGACTAGCATAAATGATCCTCTCCCGATCGCACAAAAAAGTAGAAGAGCATGATATAAAATGTCGTTCCAACGAAATCTTGTAGAACCGATCGCTCGCCACATCTCGCGACGTCGTGTACTTGTATGTGTGTTTGTGCAGTGTGTGTGTGTGTGTGTGTGTGTGTGATGTGTTTGTGTGTTGAAGCACAAAAGAATTCTCGCTACGCAGGAGCCACAGACGCGAAGTGCAAGTCGGCTAGAATGCACTTTTCTGCAATCAAACGTCACACCGATTCGTTCTCGCCCGGCTTAGCGAACGCCGCCCCGCCGCTTACGTAATAAAAGTGTGTACGTGTCTGTATGTCTATCTGCATACGTACGTGTGTGTTATTTTTCTTCCTTTTTTTTTTTAAGTATGTACAATAGCACAGCACAATTGCAGTACGATATCGAGTGCGGCTCGCTAAAGTCTCTCTCTCTCGCTCTTTTTCTCGCTGCTTTCTCTCTCTCTCTCTCTCTCTCTTCTCACAGGCTCTCACTCATTCTTTCTGTCTCTGTCTCTCGTACACAACGGTGCAGCCACCCATTTTAAAAATTGCTCTCTCTCTCTCTTTCTCTCTCTATCTACCCCTCTGTTCTTTCCTTTCCCCACTAAACCTCCCTCCCGCCATCGGTTCGCACAAAAGAGTGTCCACTCTCTGATATACATGTTTATACATACATATATATATCACTTGGCACGTGTACCCTCACACGAAGCCACTTTGAAAATTGGTTCACGTTTCGTCTGACCAACGAGGACACGACGAGCCCGGTCGCGCATTTAGCGCGCCGCTGATTGCGCGATCATCATCGAACCTCACCGCTAACTCTTTACGTGAAAAAAAACGCCGTTCGATCCTTCAAGGAGATTCGGTTTGTTTTTAGCGATACGTGCGTGCGGAGTGCGCAAGAAAGTCGCGCTGTTCCTCTTGATCGCGCTGCGCTCCACCTCTAATAAACTGAGATAGAAATATGGTTTTACAATTTCAAATTAAATTATCGACAATATGTCCGATGTTGAAGGTTTCGATTCGAACCACTAAGCAGAACAACGAGCCACAATGATGTCAAAATGACATTGAAATGAATTATTACTGAAAAGTGACTTTTAATGGTCAGTTTGGAGTCATTTCGATGTCATTTTTATGTCAAGTTGACTGATTGAAAAGTGACTTTTAGTAGTCCTGTTTTAGGAGCCCTTTTGATGTTATTTTGATGTGTTCTACTTGAAACTGAAGAAGAGGCGAGCTCGAGTGCGTCTCGAGAAATCCGCGAGAGGAAGCGCGCGACTTTAAATACACCCCGTGTAGTATCGGAAATCGCCGGTCATTTATGAACCAGCGAACGAAATAAAATGTACTTAATCTTAAACAAAAGCGTTAACGCACACAGTAGGATTCAATCGCTGGTGCCCAAGTCGCTGCTTTAGCTCGTGACGTATCTCGATCGGGCATCCGGAGACCCTTCTCGAACTTTCGCACTTTACCGTGCGGCAAGGGGCAGGGCTAGTCTCGAGGATTAAGAAAAAGTGGAAAACGAGCTTTTCTAAGTATTTACTCGCCCCCGATTGTCAGAGCGCCCTTTCGTGCAGTTTTACTCGACATTCGCCCTCGCGATATCCCACTTAAAAGCAGCGACCGATTCTACTCTTAAAAAGAGAAAGAAAACAAGGTAACAGGCTAGACTAAACGCCCCGTTTCGGGGGGTGGCAAATAAATTCGACTTCAGCCGCGCGCGACCTCGCGAAAGGAAGAAGAAAATAAAGAAAAACACGAGCGCTTTCGATCACCCTCGCACTTCCGGCGCCGAGGAGTGGATTCAGAATTCGAGGTTCTGAATTTTGACTAGAGATGAGGAACCGCCTTGGTCCCCAGTTTGACGGGGCAGGCAGTCCCTCTTGGAACTTATTACAGTGGACTAGAACGCTTAGAATCGGACACGAAGCGCCGAGTTTAACGGATTTAACTTACGCTAATATGGCAAACTATGGCACGAAGTTTGCGAAGTGACCGAAGTCGAGATACGCGACGAGTCGTTAAAATGCGAGTCTTAAAACTAAGTTCAACAGAGCTCGTCGCGAGAAAGACGGCCCGCTTAATGTGAGAGACAAATTGTGTGTGTGAGAATAATAAATATATAAATACGAAGAACTCTCGTGTGAAAAATTAAGTAGAAATTATTGCATGTAATCGATATCCTCCAGCTCGTTTACTCGGACATCGAATCGTCTCGTTTCTCGACTTCGAACGTCGATTTAGGAGATTTAACGTGAAACGATCTGTCGATTATAAATACTCGGGAATGCACTAGCCTAAAAAAAAAACAGAAATGTAAGATCGTACTTCGATAGATCTGATTCGGATCGCTTTGCGGGAGTCGTAATGATCGATCGCATTCAGCGGTTAGGACGCTCCTGCTCGACACAGCTCGATCTTAAAAGACAATCGTCGACACGCTTAGCATATATACGTAAAACGGTGATATTATATATCAATTTTTCTAATTTCTAGGAAGAGATGTTCTGGGAACGTTCAGAGAACATTCTCTGGACATTTTTAGGACGACCTTGGAGGTCTGTGTTATATGGTAAATATTTAAAATACTTTGAGTTTAACGTTGCTCCAAGTGCATTGTTTATCAATGGCTAAAACTCACACATTGTACTTTATTCGAAAAACATTTTGAGAATATTCTCTGAACGTCTTTAAGACGTCCTTCAGAGATCTGTGCTGTATGGGTAAATATTTAAAATTTTTCGAGTTTAAATTTGGCTTTGCTCCAAGTTGATCGTTTATCAATGGCCAAAATTATAATTTCTCAGGTATTTGCGAAGGACGTATATTCACACAGTATACCTTATTCAGGTGTCGTTCTGAGAATATTCTCTGAACATCTTTAAAACGTCCATTGGAAATATGTGTTGTATGGGTAAATATTTAAAATTCTCCGAGTTTAAATTTCGTTTTGCTTCAAGTGGATTGTTTATCAATGGCCAAACGTCAAAAATTATATTTTCTCAAATATTTTTGAAGGACGTCTAAATATTTAAAATTCTCCGAGTTTAAATTTTATTTGGCTTCAAATTGACCATTGTCTATCAACGGCCAAATATCAAAAAGCTTAATAAAGACTTTCGTTTATTTATTCATCGAATAAATAAGATAATTCTGGCGATTTTTGTTGAGTTAGTTTGAAATAGCCAATTATCAGCAATATTCCCGAGATATTAGAAAGATAGACATGACTTATGAAGACCAGTATAAAATTTGCGAGGCGTGTCGCGCGGTCGTTTATAAGGCTCGAGCGTGTCAGCAGGGATACGTCCACGAGGTGATACGCCGCCCTTACGAGAAGGGCAGCTCCTCGTCGGGTGACTCGTCATGGTACTCCTCGTGGTCGGACGTGTGTCACAAAACGTCGCTCGGTTGGCGCTGGCCGATCCCTATCGTGGGCGACAACTGTTCCTCCTCGACCGCGACCGCCTTCGGATCCTCGTCCTTCCATTTGTCCATGGAGCGGCGTCGGGCGTTCATGAAGAAGTTCCCGACCGTCGTCGGTTCCAGGCCCAATTGCCTCGCGATTGTCACCTGCATCTCCTTCGACGGCCTTTTGGTCTCCTGTGAAGAAAAAAGATCTGTATATATTCTGCATACATCAAGATCTTTGTTTTGATACGAATTATTTTTAGCTTCACTTATTGCATTCCATATTATTATTTAGTTATTATTTTACAAATCCCGCTTATTCACAAAAATTGTACTTGATTCATAATGCAGTTGTTCATGCAATTCGCGGATTTTAATTATAATGGATAAATATTGCTTTTGGTATTTTTGAATTTTACATTGAGGATTCTGAGCTCATTGTTGAATCTTATTATTACATCGAACGGGATCAAAGCTTAATGCAATACATTATCATTTTATTCGGTTATCAATGAGTAAAAAATTGTAATTTAACTTTTAACAATCGATGAAATGTATCTGATAATGGCATAATACAGTTACTTTAGAACGCTATATATTGAATTTATACATTTCCCTGTTTGATTTATACATTTCTGAAGTTTGCGAATGAAACGAGATTTTTAGAAAATGTATAAAATATGCGAGGAAAGGGATTTAATAAAATTATGTTAAATATCACTTAATGGTTTTAATATTATCATATACGATGTGTCTGTATATAGTAAAGATAGTAAGATATTCTATTGATTCAATTGCTGCTGAATTAATCTATTCGTCTCTATGAAAGATCCACATTCAGATTCAGATTCCAAGGTATAATATACTCGCAGAAGCCCCTGTGTGCTAATTTCGACTGTGTACGTGAAAGTATTGGCTAGCAATAATTGTTACTCCGGCAATCGATACACTCTACCTCAGTAGAGTCACGTTATTGATCGCGCCGTGTTGGGTAAGAAACATCGCGTGGGAAGAAAACGTGGTAGCCCATTTACCACAGGGAACTGTTTATCGTTCACCAATATACTACCGAACATGTGGTGGATTATCGTTGAACATGTCGTAAATAATTTTTGGAATATTTCTTTCGGTCGCATTTCATAGAAAAAAAAAGTAAAAATTTGTTATACACGCAAACAATTAATTTACACCGTATGAATACGTAATATTTAAAGAAACATTTAGAGAGTATTAAAGTAGACGGACTTTTTTCAAAAATAGCTAAACAAATACGGATTAAGGATGTACCAGGTGTATAGTCTCAGTAAAAAATGACTGGAATTGAAAATTTAGACTTTCCGTAGATACAAAAATAAAATGCACAAGTAGTTCAATAAAGTCAATATTTATATATAACAATACAATTTTAATTTAAATGAAAACTTTCTCGTTTTACCTTAATTATTTTTAAAATGTATGTCTACTTTTTATTAAATTAATTTTTGAAATAATTTTTGAAAATAATTACGCGACAATATTAAACATGGTGAGCAATATTGAAAAAAGTTTTAATATTGCAGCAACCAGTTTGAGTGTTTTACATAATCATTTTAATGATCCAACAAAATTATATTCAAATCTACCATATATAGTTATACTTCGAGACAAAATCGTCTTTCCTGTACAGAAAAATTTATAATTGTTTTCATTTTGTTAAAAAGTACGAGTAATACATCCTCAAGGAAAGAAGAACATATATTTGAACAAACGAATTAAGCGAATTTCATCGAATTAATTAGGACCCAAAATCGCACTTTGGGTAGAATTTCGTAAAACATAAAAATCGGAAGCTTTTGCATAAAATCGCGTAACGTTTGGCATCTTGTATATCGAGGAAAAAGAGATATCTACACGATTTTCTTGCCGTCACTTTCGAAGGGCCTTCTCCCTCGACCAGCCAGCTAGGCAGGCTGGTAGGCAGGCAGGCGGCGGTGACGTGACGTATGTATACGCGTACGTACGTTCACGCGAAGCTTGAAACATACACGGGGCCGTGTGCGCGGCACAGTGGCTGTCAAGGAATAATCACGATGCCTCGTCGCGATAGTGTCCCGCATTTCCAACAATTGATGCCGCCGTTCTATGCGCGACGCGGCGCGACGGGCACCGCCTTCGTATTTTGCGGCCGCGGGCGCGCCGCACACACGTAAAGCCCCGTGAAGTGCCGGCCGCGGATATGCGCGTATCAATAGCGACGGCTATGTGCCTTAAACGAAGTCCGGCGTGTTCCGGCGCGAGTTAAGCGAAATTAACGTCCACCGAGTTAATTAAAGTACGCCTGTCGCACGCTCAGCGGCGACGGCGGCCGCCACCGTCGTCGTTTGAAAATCGAAACCTCCCCCCGGCCGTCGATCCCCCTCGCCCGTCACCGCGAATTAAATTATTAATTAATTTCGGGGATATTTAACGCGGCCTGAAAGCGCGCGGCTTGGTCAGCGCGACCCTTGAATTTGGAATTATTTAATCCTCTCGGGACTCGCGGCTATCTGACCGGAATTCGTGCCGGTTAGCTGGAACAGGTACGCGTGTGTCTGTGAAAATTTTATTATTAAATTTCAGTAACTCCTTCCTGTCCATAGTTGTCCATATAATCCTGTCCATATAATCGATAAGAGGTGTAACAAAAATTATCCGGAAGAGAAAACGAGAGAAAGAGAGAGAAAAATAACTGCAATTTGTCGTCGATTAAAAATGAAAACTAGAAATTGTTTTTTCATTTATTCTATAATCTGAATATTTCATCCCATACGTAAATGCATTTTTATCAGCGATTAAAGTCTTAATTCGACTTTGCAATATTATTAAATTTCAGTAATTTCTTCCTGTCTATATTGCTGCATAATCGATAAGAGGTGTAACAAAAATTATTCGGAAAGAGAGAACGAGAGAAAGAGGGAGAGAGAGAGAGAAATAACTGCAATTTAGAGAAATAACGTCAATTAGAAATGAAGACTAGAAATTGGTTTTTCACTATTCTATGATCTCTATTTTTGATCCTAAGTGTCTTTTTATCAGCAAAATTTGAATTCGAATTCCTTTTCTATCTATAGCTGTATAATCAATAAGATATGTAACAAAAATTATTCGGTAATAGACAAAATTAATATGAATGACTAGGAAATACCCTATTTTATTATTTATTTTATTAATAAGAGATTGGCCCATCATTTTCTTTTAATACATATTCTAACTTTGTTTGAGAATCACATAATGCTTGAAGAGTTACCAATAGAACGTTGTGTTATTCTTTAGCAGAGCATCTTTCAATTGCTCATATAAATAGTTTTAGAAGAGGAAATTTGCTTCTCACTCTATTTTCCAAAATTGTCTTCTGTACTTCGAACTTCAATACTTTTCCTGGCCAATGTAATCGCTTGATTTAAATATCATTTGTAGATTTGAAGAGCGGAATGAGAAACAGATTTCCTCTTCAAATATTTTAAATAACTGAAAGATGTTCTGTTAGAAGAATGATGTAACATTGTACCATACACTGTAATTGCTATATTATTCAAGCATGTATGTCATTATTCCAACAACAATAAAATCTGTATATTAAAGATAAGCACTAGTCAATTTTTTATTAATAAAACAAGTAGATTTCTTCGGTGTTCACATTATTTTGTCGCCTGTATCCGGGAAAAAAATGTTATATATATGGACATATTTTATATATAATTATATATAATTGTATGTAAAATATGTTAATTTTTTATTATAATAATTATATATTATACAATTGTATATGAAACATTTTTTCTCGGGGTAACTGCAATCTCATATCGATTAGAAATAATTTTTTCATCTATTTTATACTATATTTGATTTTATAAATTCCTTTTCATCGATAATCAAAATCTTAATTCGACTTTGAGTCTTCTGAACTCATTATGAATGTCTATATTGGTCGAACTATTAAAAAAAGTTGCATAAGAAATTTGATCAAAATTTAGCTAGAATTTGCGAATACTGTACGCATCTTACAGAGAGTGCTGAAAGAGCCTCGGTTATTTTTTTTCAAATCGGGTTAAAATTTCAATGTGAAAGGCACGTTGCGTCCCGCCTCGCGCTCCAGTCTCGAGTCCTCCAGTGCCGTTTCCAATGAAACGGAATATCAATTATCCTCGCAATTACAGCAATTAATACTCATCCGGATAGAGGCCGAGTCGCGCCGTAAAGGCGATGTGAGAGTTACTTTGAGAGTAATCGGGAGGGAGAGGGAGAGGGGAAGTGTGCTTCATACGTCCGGGAGCAAATAAAAGTCTCATCCGGAATCTCTGCGCCGCGGCCCATTATACGCAGCATCGGCCCTTGGAGTGTTTTTATTATAAAGGGCGCGTATTAATTATCTCTGCAATTAAAGCAATTAATAGCGATCGCCCGCAGGATCGCCGTGCACGCCGCGCGTCTACGCGTTGCGTAAAGACTCGGGCGCCGCGTTTAAACGGGCTTCCCTCTTGAAAGGGGTGGACGCGGGCATTCTCTTTTCGAGGGGAGAAATTTTATTTCTCCGACATATTCCCGGGTAGCCGCGTTAAACTCGTCCTTTTTTCTATTTGCTTATTAAAGGAAGTACGATCACCCCCTGCGAATCGCCCCATTATATCTCGAAACGCGATTCATTTAATGCGAGAGAAATATATCCTTCGGTATTAATCCCCCATTTTTTCGAACATCGTATTAACATTATTTCCGCGTGTACAGGCAGCGTAGAATATCTCGGTTTACATCAACGCGAACTTTCATCTGACTTGCGATATATCCAGCGTTTCTCTTATCAAATATTCTAAGGCACTCACGAAAACCGAATGCCGACGGATCAAGAAATTCCCGCGTGATAATCCGATATAATCGCGCGCGGAACAATCGGGGAAAGATTGCGCGCTGGAATGCGTAAAGTGGGCTAAGGTCGATTCGCGAACTATTTGGCGTTCATCCAGAAAGAGGGATGAGAATGAGGGTGAAAGAGACTTGAGGTGCGGACTCTTTTTTTTTATTTTTATTTCCTCGTGCCTTTCGTGTCCCGCGATCACACGCGAAGCGCGATCGCGATGCGATAAAAGGCCTGTGGACGTCATTAGCACAGTATAAGCAGGAACAGTAGACTCATTCTGTGTCGGCACCTTTGGTCTGAATGTTAAACGACCGCCATGTTGTGCGCAGGCAACTTATAAAAGCAAAGTTAGCTTCACTCTTATTGGTTGGCTTTCCAAATCCAATTGTAACTCTTTATTTGCTTAGAAGACATTGATTGGCGAATATTGCAATTGCCATGTTGTAGAAAATCAGAGATTCATGAAAGGAATGATTTAATTGGCTGTTGAAGGCTATGTTCTAAAATTCACTGTCAGCGCTGAAAATCTATAATTTACGTCATGTGACGTAAATTATACGTCTATAGATTCTAAACGATTTTTTTACGGAGTGAGTCTACTATTCTTAATTATATTGTCTCTTTAGGACAGCTTTGATAGATTTTTCTCACTTATGAAACGAAACGCCAATCGTTTCTGCTTCGTTATTCCGACTCGGAATTTCGTGGGCGGAAGCTGTGACCAGATCCCATTATTCTCGCGAGTGTTTCCACGAGGATCTTTGATCATCGCTTAAACGCGAGACTGTCGCGCCGAGCGTGGTTCCCCTCAACTGTTTGGCATAGTTCCCAGTCGTAAGCTTCGCACACGAGGCCAATACTATCGGCTTATGTTAACAGCTACGCACTCGTTTCTCATCAATGTCCCCGCCGTTCAAAGGACTTTCCTTGAGAATCTTAAATGCGAATTCGTTGTTTTCTATTAGGTACTTAATATACTCAGCAAATTTTATGTCAGGATAAATATCTGAATTAATAAAAAGGTATTAATTCTAAATTAATAATTGATTATTAATTAGTGGCATTATACAAAAGGAATTAATATCGTTATAAATCTAAAAAGACATACTTAAATAAAATTTCATTTTCTGAAAATAACTTTGTTGGACTATCAAAATAATTACGTATAATATAACTCTCAAGCACGATGAGCAATGCTGCAAAAAGTTTTGACATTTTAGCAACCAGTTTAAGCGTCCTATATAATCATTTTGATGGTCCAAAATTATTTTCGGGTCTGTACTTTCAATAAAATCGTCCTTTTTATGTATTATAGTGTAATTAAATGTGTTAAGAACGATATTTTTTAGATCTGTACGAATCGGATAAATTAACTTTTTAAATTAGACATTCTATTCATTCACACACGCATACACATGCACCGCACAATACACAGCAAATTACAGTATATTCGATCTGGAAAATTTACTCGTTTATTTCAGTCGAATGTTTTGCCACTTAGCGGCCCGAGTTCTTAATGAAATCGATCTGGGCATCGCCGCTTCTAATTAAATCAATCCGATTAAGCTATTCTTTCGGTTCGTTCCGATTGACTTTCAAACCGAAAATATTCATGAAATAGAATGTCAGGCTAATAGGCAACGCGTGATTCCTGCACGATTCTACAATCGCATTTCGGATTATTCCGTTCTATGAAATATCGTTCCAATAATCCGGCCGATCGAGCGGACTCGTCGAGATTTATCAAATTTGATGCGAACGACAAACGCACGTGTGCGTGCGCGCCGCGGCCTTACGCGCGTGCCGCGGCCGAAAAAAAAATTGATCATTAAGAGTAATACTCGCATATCCCTCCCCTCCCCCCCTTTTCGCCCCCACTCCGTCGCCAATGGCGGAAAAAAATTCTATTCGATCTAAAAGCAATCGCTTTTGCGACAAAGCAGAAAAGTTGATTTCGCAGAAAAGGCAATTTCGCGTATGCGCCCTCCTCCCCTACCCCCCTTTCCCCTCCCCGCGTCGCTATTTATGCGATAATTTATCGCCATCGGAAACGTGTTATCACTTTTCATTGTTCCGCATCTGCCTGTAATTGTAATCGTAGTTCGCAATAGCCGCGGACGTAACGAGATGTAGAGCTCGCGATTTTACGAGTTTGATTCCGCGGATTGACTGTATTAATGGACGTCATCGTTTTTTTTTTTTAATTTTTCGTTTGTCCAATAATGCGTCTTTTAGATCACGATTGAGTCACTCAAGTTGGCTGTTGCTATAGTTCCTTAATCGTTCTACCATTTTCCGGTTAATACGCTTGTCAAAAACGTTCAATACTGTTTAATATTCGTGGTCCGTTAATTAAAAAATGAATTTAATTATATATGAATTTAATTATGTATGTAAATATATATTATTATTACAATAATAAGTAAGTCTGTAAAATAAATAATAGCAAAGCATAAATTTTTTTGTAGTACTGAAATAAATGGCGGTTTACTCAAAAATTAATTGTCTAAAGTATAAACAGTTTTTGAATTCTTAACTGAGGAAGTCTAACAATAAGTTTGGACATCGTCTGATACTTTCAGGTTAACAATAGTATGCTTTTCAAACCATTTAAATTAATTTAGTATTTAAGCTGTTTATTCATACAAAAATAAATCTAATTTATAATAGTAGTTTATATCGAAATTTATCGAATTTCGTATTATGGATTGTGTTCTGAATATATATTAGTCTTTAAAAAAATATCATCAGTTGAATTCAAATATTTAGAAGAAAAATGGTATATAAAGGAAAAAATGACGTAAATAAAAATAAGGTAAAAGTAGTTTTTAGAGTTAACATAATATTTTAATAAAATTAATATCAGCGTTATTTCTAAAGAAATATAACAATTTGTGTGATTATCTAACAGTAAATTAACTGTTTAATATTACTGCCGTAATAATAATTAATATTAAAATAAATTTTTTCCCTCTCCTGAACGATTTTATATTTTTATCTTCCTTTTGTTCCTTCTTTGTTTCTTTTCTTGGAGTGTAACATGTAAAAATACTATTATTATCATTATAATAAGTCTGTAAAATAAATATTAGCAAAATAATAATAAATCCAAATTTCTTCGTAGCAATTCTGAAACAAATGAATCAATTAAAAATTATCTAAACGGTATTCTTCTTATCTAAAGAACTCTAAGTTTGGACACTCCAATATTTTCAGGATTTTCAGCTAACTATAGTAAGCTTTTAATAATATTTGAATCAGTTAAAAATCTGCAATTTATTAATCCAAAAATAAACCTAATATTATTATACACATAAATATTATTATTACAATAATAAGTGAGACTCTAAAATAAATAATAAATCAAAATATAAATTTCTTCGTAGTAAGCCTGAAACAGATGGCGGATGAATAAGAAATTGTCCAAACGATATTCGAACTTGAAGAACTCCAGTTGTTATCGTCGCACCGATGCGATTAGAGGAAACACGAGCTCGAGATGATCGAAAACGTGCGTTTTTGATCGCTATTTTTTTCCCGCCCATGACGCTAATGAGGAAACAGTTAATATCAATGGCCATTCTTGACGGCGACGGCGACCGCCAAGCAGCGCGGCGTTGCAATCAGAGGGGCTGAAATACGGAGCGCATAAGTAAAGAACCGGCCGCGAAATTATTCAAGACCGATCGATAAACGGAGAGAACGCGCGCGGTCGGTTGACGCAGCGCAACTGAATTTCAGGTATCCGAACGGCATGGCAGCGGAGACAGTGTTTTTCCGTCGCGGGGAAACCCCGAGACCAAACGATTTCCCCGTTTCCTTACCGTTCAAAGATACACTCTAAAACGTCCTCTTCAAAGAAAATTTTACTCGATATATTATAGTATATACACGGGAAAAAAAGTATATTGGATAGTTTAGCAAAGCCATAGCATGCTGCGCGAATTCAATCTGTAACTAAGAAGATTCGATGGTTCAACGAAGAAATTATTTATTTCTGTAAGATATTAGTGCGCTAATTCAGCTAATTTTTCACTACAATGAAAATTGCTTATGTAACAAGATTTCTTCATTGCAGCAACAAAAGTAGGTACACATCTTAGCTAGTATGTTTGTTAAAAATTTTGATCTACGTATTGGATTGACTTGCACAATAGAAAGTTATCTATGCTGTATTAACAAATTTATTGTGCTATTATAACTAATATGATTATTTATAATCGCTTTAATTAATTATAATTCATTCACAATTTTGTGATTTTTCTATTTTAACATAGAAAACTACTATATTATGGGCAGGATTGTCACAAAACTGGAAATCAGTGAAATGTCAAGAAAGTAAAGAATGGTCAGGGAAATTGTAAACAGTTAGGGAATTTTGCAAAATTTTCTGAAAAATCAAAATTCTTGGTTTCAAAAAAAATTTAATATACGTACATTACACTTACGCAGTTTCGGAAACAAACTACCAACTTAACAATTAAAAATGTAAGCAGTGTCGGCAATATTAACAAAAATTTACATTGCTATGTTGAATTGATCTCTCAACAAAATATTTAACGGTTTCCAAATCACGACGAAAATACAAAAAATTTCAAAATATCATTGAAAGTCAAGGAAAATCATGAACTTTTGGATGAGAAATTAGTGATAACCCTGTACGATCGTAGATTTACTTAATCAGTGAAGTTTTTAATTGTTTTAACAAATCTTTCTTCCCGTGATAGTACACATTACGTGTATATATATCTCAAGTAAAATTTTCCTTGGAGAGAACATTTTGGACTGTAGTCCAAATTAGGAATAATAGGCCGCGCGCACAAGACGCGTAAAATTTATTTCTCTGTTTACCCTCGGAACCAACAGCATCCCGCGGGGGGTGGAAACCGGGATTAAACGCGCCGACGACGCTCCCTCGTCGCGATCTCCGCGAGTAAATAGTCATTATTCGGAAAAGGGTTACTCTCCCCACGAAACTGTTAGCATTCGGTATTTAGAAGCCCTCGTCGGGGTTCTTACGTAACTTCGCGATTGCGTGTACCATCTGTTTCCTATGTCGTGGTTTACTTGGCGCGAGGGATGGAGGAGGAGTGCCTCGTGTAGAGACTACGTTTTAAGAAAACCTCTATCGATCCAGGAAGGGACACAGGTGTTCTCGCGAGTCGAATGCGATGAGTGCAAGTTCGAACTCGCGTATATATTATATACGCTTTCGACCGCGAAAGTTAGTCCCCGCTAACAAGCAGCGGATCAGTCAGCGGCGGTAGCGCTCTCTCAATATTCAATTGCCTGTGCATATCGCCGGAGGGGGCAGAGAAGAACAGAGCAATTACTATCGATTACAAGGGGTAAGAAGTTACGTGTTGTGTGTTAGTATATGTGTGTGTGTGCGCGCGCGCGCGCGGTACTCACTTTAAAAATAGCCTGTAGAGTACGGCGCTGAAGGTCTGTGAAAACCAGCCGCGGTTTCTTGGGGGCGGGCTGTTGGTGTTCTGCCTGGTTCGCCATCTCGTCTTTCCTCTTGCATGCTGAAATTAGAGGAATTCATGAGAGAGAGATAGATACAGAGACGGAGAAGAAAGAGAGATAGAGAGAGAACGGTGCGATTTACGCGTGTGTTCCCTGTTTACGTAAATACGACATGCAACTGGGAATGAAGATGTACATATATTTGGAGGTTTCTGATTAAGTTTGTAGAGAAGATTGATAATCGCTGGGTGAAATCTCGATAATAGCGCTTTAATTTCGATCTTTTTGGTGGTAATTGCAAAACTTAAAACTAATCATCCCTTACTTAATTCTTTAATTATTTTAATTAAACGTATTACTTAATTCATAATATTGTATTTTGCATAAATTATAATTCGCAAAAAATGGAGAAAAACAAAATAATACGATCAATTTTAAGTTTTACAGTTGGCAATTTTTAATCGATCGATCAAGTTAATCGGAAATAGTCAAACCGATCCTTAGACTTTTTGTTGCCAGACGAAAATCGATTAGTTTCTGATTCGAGGCTTCTAGAATCATAATATCTAACAATCATTCCGAGAAATGTAAGTTTCATGAAAAATTCAGAAATTTCAGGAGCCCAAAAATTATTAACAGTAGGATCAAATATTCTACATTTTAAGTTATGAAGATCCCCTGAAACTCGAGAGATGAAAAATTATGAGAGAAATGATATTTGATAATTACAGATTTATGCGTTTCTTGACATTGTTAATTGTACTCGTGACTCTATAAGATCTGTGAAAATTTACTCTAACCAAAATCAAGTGCCATTATCGAGATATGATCTATCTATACGGTCCGAAGCAACTCGGGAATGAGTCCCGACTCGGGAGGGTGGGATTCTCGCATCGCACCGACCGCTTAATCAAGTCCTTCAATTCGCATTTTCGTTTCCATTCATGAAACAGAAAGACCCCGACACTGGCGTGCCGTGACATTTTCCGCATAGTTCCACATCCTCGCTTCTACACTACGATAAACGGTCTTACGACGATAATCGCAATTACAGAGAAGAGGTGCAAGCGTTTGCGAACAGGATGTAGCGCGGGATGGGAATGGGAGGGAGGGAGGGTGGTTGAGAGAGCAGTTGTGGTTTTTCAAACGTAATTTAATCGTACTTACTTCCGCGTTGTGGAATCTGTGCAGCTGAAAGCAGAAAAAAAAGACCGATGTTAGTCAGTAGGAACAGGCTAAATGTCGCACGACCTTTTTCTCTTTTTTTTTGTATTTTTTTCTTTCTTTTTTTTTTTATAGGTCGTTGTTATCTTTTCTCTCGCCTCGTTTTCGCGCTCAAGACAGATATACATTAATAAGGGTAAATAGGTACGTAACGTAGCATGTACACAAGTCATTATAGGAAGGAACTGAGTTGCATACACGAATTTCAAACTTAGAGCTACTGGCTGACTGGTAATAAATCATACATATCACTAAGGGGATACGAATAGGGCAGGGGGCGGATGCAAGTGTGTCATAAAGATGCGCATTCTCTCTTTCGTATGAAGGTGACAAAGAGAGGAGCGGGATGCTGGCGTAAGAATCCGTGGATCCCTTTTAATCCGCGATTCCTCCGAAAGAGCCTAAGTCCGTGTCGTATTACACATTGGAGATTGAGGACATTGGAGATTAGAACTCGACTAGTCGGATCATTTTAATCCGTTTCGTTCTGATTGGCTGAATTCTGATTTCCAATTTACAATCCTCGATCTCTAATGCGTAGTGTTACATGGGTTTTAAAGCTCGTGTCACATCACGCATTGCGGACGCAAATTGAATTCCGATTGTGTAGAGTCCTAGATAATCAGAGATTCATCATAGAAGGGTATGGTCTGATTGG
Source organism: Mycetomoellerius zeteki (assembly GCF_001594055.1). Taxonomy (NCBI): domain Eukaryota; kingdom Metazoa; phylum Arthropoda; class Insecta; order Hymenoptera; family Formicidae; genus Mycetomoellerius; species Mycetomoellerius zeteki. The sequence goes on from NW_017255923.1 coordinate 615,977, forward strand.
CTATCATAGAATACGGTCAAGCTAATGCTGTAAATGCTTTGAAGCATTTTTGATTAGCCATTAGTAAAATTTCTTCTTCTCATTGGTCAATCAAGTGCTTCAAAGCAAAGTGCTTTGTAGTGAGACTTTAACTACGCTCCATTTTAGTAAGAAATTAAAATGGCGCTGTGATCACGTGATTTAGACAGCCAATCAGCACGTATGGGTACCCATGAGAAACTAAAATGGCGGCGGCGAACTAACCTAATCAACGCAATGTCAAATCTTTAATTATTTAGAATTCTATAGGATTATGAACTATGAATCGTTGATCACAACTCGATCAGTTTGAAGCAGCCAAGTATTCAGTTTGCCAATCGCAGAACAGATGAATCTCTGTTTTTCACGATCCGTGATCCACATTCGCAACGCGTGGTGAGACTTTACGGGGAGTCCCGGATTCTTCCGCGATCAGCGGACTGAGCCTCAGCACAATGATGACCGTAACTGAGTCGTAATCGTAGATCAACGCTCAATTTTTGTCAATCTACAACCATGACTTACGTTTCATGACTCAATTACGCTCATCTTTGTGCTTAGGCCCTCGCAAAGATGGTCCGCGGCGTTCCTAGGATCTGTGAATTCGAGGACTCGGGAACACGTCTTCGTTGAGAATTCGATTCCATGAGTCCGCGAGAGCATCCGAGGATCTCGAGCGACCACAAAGAGGAACGGTGTGGAGAAAGGATAGTCCGTGGAGCGAGTTTCGTGTTTGTCTTTCTGTATGAGAGCAGAATAGTAAATGTTGTTCCATTGTTACTGAGCAAAAGAAAGGTGTGTATATATATATATATATCTAGATACATAAATATACATATACATGTATCACCGTGACGTTTTAACGTGGTCTGAATGACGTGTCGGTGTGTGCCGAGTAAGCGACTTGATTAGTCGGTCGTGAATCAAATTTTCATCCGTCAACGATCACGCGGTGCGAGTATAACGTATGTATTCGTTATACATATGTATGTGTTCACGTTCGCGAGAAAGAGATACGAAAAATCCCGACGGTCCATGTCACCCGCGCGCGCGCGGCTCGTTATAGCATACATCAGCGTCGGAATTAAGCAGATCTGGGTTATTCAACCGGTTGGTCCTTAACGATGCGTACAAATATAGTCCGATATCGGCGACAACTAATATTATTCACGCTTCTTGCGCGCATTCTCAATTCTTCCCGCGCGCCACTCGAGCGCGGCATGCGTTATAATTAAATTAAGAGCTGACGGCTCCTATTAATTCGTAAGTACGGCAGGGGAATCGTTGACTTTGCGTTAGAGGCTAGTGGGGGGAAAAAAGTTCCAACGGTCCTAAATTATATCGTGCACGTGCACTCACACAGGCACACACACACACACTACACACACACACACACGCGCGCGCGCGCGTACGTGCACACAGAAATGAATACATAATAATTGATCACCAGGCCACGCCAAATTGTTAATAGCCATTCGAACGTAATAGTCCTCCATTCATCTATGAAATAACTATATTTTGTCGTTTCGAGTTTAATGGCCCTTACCGATCGATAAGCGGTGTTCTCGGTTATAATAATAATAACGATTGCGTCGTTTTCAATTTGACCGTAAAATTAGTTCGAAATTGGAAATGATCGTCTCGCGACTTTTCGCGTTGCGCGTCGCGTCCTCTCCTCCTTTTCAATTATGTAAATTTAAAAGAGAGAGAGAGAAAGAAAGAGACAGAGCCAGACAGTTTCGCCGCTTTATCTCCGCGTCGTCCATTTTCCGCCTCCCCGGGATATCGATGGGGACACGTTTGAATTGGAGGGATGTTATATTTAAGATCCATTTGCTCGTCCGAGCCTTTTATTGAATTTTTAAAACCCTCCGAGATGATTCGGAGAGATTTAACCCCTTCGTCGGACGCGACGGTTTCGTTCGAGACGACACGTACATATACGCTCTTTTCCTTTCTTTCTCTTTTTCAGTTCGAATAAATAAATCATACTGATATTTATTTAAAAAAAAAAAGTACGATACTCTGGGGACGACAGGGTCGGGCAAAGTTTAAGTGCTCTCGAATATGGAAGCTGTATGCGAGACTAATGGAAAATAGAGAGGCCGTCGTGGGGGGAAAATAAGAGAAACGTGCAAAAAAATCTCCTTCCTTTGCTGCCGCTCGTGAAAGACTAATTTCGCTACGTGGCTGAACGAACCGGTTCGCGGAAGCGGGGTTGGGAACTGAATGTCGATCCCCGTCGCGAGAAATGAAACGTCAGGATGAGTTCCGCGCGTGTCGTCGACACGATCGAGAAGGGCAAAGGTCGCGGATATGGGGCGGCAGTCCGCAAGTCCATCGGACGCGGGAACGCCGTTCCGGATAAACGCGAAAGGCAATCGCGTGCCATTAGCAAGCGACCGATAACGGGTGAAAGGAGCGAGCTGGAAGGAAAAAAATTGCACGAGGAAAATAGGGACAGCTTCGGCGTGGAGGAGGAGGGGGATGGCGAGGGGGGTGGGCACGAAAGCAGTAAGGGCGGATGGGACGAGATGGAAAATTGACGCGTTCATTATTGCCCGGAGCTTTAGGAGCGGAAAACAAAGAGAAAGAGACTGAGCGAAAGAGGGGAAGGGGAAGAGAGAGAGAGAGAGAAATAGAGGAGATCGACTTGTAAGAGCCATGAGGCACTTTGTGCGCCTCTTTCGGTAATCGAGACGATTTATTTATCTGACGATGACAAATTAGGACCTAATACGAGTCTATTACGAAAATTTGGAAACTGAAGCTATACGGGATGTGAATGTTTCTTCTTCAAGATTATTTCTGAGTCAATTTATATTGAAATTACTTGTAATATTGGGTAAAAAACATATTTCTTTCGCTCTTCTTTAAAACGGTTATCTAATTTATTTTTATTTATATTAATCACAATGCTGTAATCTGTTTTTATATTATTATAATGAAATTTAAATTAAATATCAATTCAGAGGGAAAGTTCTGTAAAAAATGTTTGTAATTCTTATTCTTTGTTCTGTAAATATTTGTAAAATTCTTTAATTGGATCATGTATAACTTTCTAACGAATAATTTGTAACTAAGAATGAGGCGGCCAAATTGCTGACAAATTATTGACGTGAATGAAATGCGATCAAATTATCTCATTTTGTTAGTCGTATAATATTCATATCTGTCGTTGTATCGCGCGTAATTTCACTTTAACGCCGTAATCGAAGATCATATATTTGGAGGACACGAGTGAATACGATCGGAAATTGCCAACAAATTAGAATAAAAGAGACAGAGAGAAAAAGAGAGGGAGAGAGAGCAAGCGAGAGAAAGGGAGAGAAGAAATGATTGCTCGTGTTGTCGATTCTGCCAAATTATTGCAAATTATCGAGAATCGATTGTCGCGCGATATGAAAATAAAAATCAGTCTCTCCGTCGCGGATTCTGCTATTCTTAAATCTGCAAAAGAAAGATTCTGAAAAATTACAGGAACGACGTGTCAACGGCACTTTAAATTGACATTTAAGTAACGTAATAATTAACTCGAGGAATTATATAATCTCTTTTAATTACGTTGCTTGCCTTATTAGTGATTACAGTTTAATACCGTCGTCGAAATTTTCAAAATCCAATCCATGTTCATTTGCCGCGTTCGGAAGTGAAGAGTTCTTATCCATGAATTCTTAAGTTTTGTTATCGCGTGTAATTCGCGGAGCATCTTACCGTTCTTGAAAAGTTTATTCGAGAAATGCGCCGCGACAAGACGAATTTACCCGACGCGACGTTTCGCTCAAAATTCGGGGTTGCGTCGAACAAGCGAACGTCAAACTACCCCGATTCGCATTGCCGCGCGATGCATCGCGATAAAGCATTAACGATTTACCGGTCGCCGCGACGCGGAAACTTCTTGGAAAATAATTCAGACGGCATTTGCACTTTGCTCTGGGAGACTACCGGTGAAGAAAAGCGACAGTTTTATGGAGGAACGCACGAGACAGCTCGGAGAAATTTGATCAAGAAAAACTGTACAAAACTCAATGAATTCACGTCAAACGTTATTTCTATTCAGTTTAATTTTCAAACGTAGGGAATATTTTTGATATTTTTGGTTATAAATCGCGAACACGACTTTAAGATTTTTCTTTAAATTTGAATTTTTACCTCTTATTGTTTTACAAAATGTAATAAAAAAATTAATTTTGAAGTTTTCATTCTCACCTTCGATAATGAAAGTTCAAGGAGTTTAAAATTTTTAGGACTTTTGGCCATAAATCACTAATACTATTTAGAAATTCTTCTTTATTCTTTGAATTCTTTGAAATAGAATCTCTCTTTAAAAAGTCAAGTCTTGAAAATTGAGTCAAGTCTTGAAAAAGAGTGGCTCAATTTTCAATTTTTAAGATTGAGATTTTATTCATCAGAGTGAAATTTATTTTAACAATTTTTAAGGGAAGGTTTGATCTTTTTATCTCTTATCTTTTTACAAAATTTAGTAATTAAAAATATTGATTTTGAAATTGTATTCAAGAATTTTTTAATTTTTAAAATTTTTGATCGATAAATCGCTAACATGACCTTGAGATTCGACTTTCTTTTCTTTAAGTTTGATTTTTTACCTCCCTTTTTTTATAAAATTTAATAATAAAAAAACATTACTTTTGAAATTAATTTTGAAATTCTCTTATGGTGTTTGATAATTGTGAGGTGCACTGATATCTTTAGGGTGCAATATCTTCGAGATTCAAGCGTTACTTTAATTAAATTCTTGTGCGTTTCTAATGTTTCCATTCAATAAAACAACGACCTCTCAGCTATGGAATTTATTTTTAATAAAATCGATGTTGAGTCCAAACGAAAAAGGAAGAAAAACTCAAAGTTAAGAACGGATTGTTAGATTTTAATGCGTTTATTTGGAATCGACGTTGGGGTGGAAAGGTGAGTTTAAAAATACCCGAGCTAGAATTAGGGAAACAATAAAATCGAGGGTGTGTACCACGGCTGGGATGGTCAGCGTATATCGGGTGAGTTTGTCAACGACGCGGTCGCTTTGACGAACGGCCCCGTGCAACAGCGGCCAATCAGACCGCGTGAAAAATCTGATGGAGTACGTGCGCGCGCGCGTCGGTGGGAGGCTTAATCGAACGTGATTCAAAGTCGACGACGATGCACCGCGATCTTCGTCTGTGTGCGTACGTGTGTGTACACGTCGTGCACACGTAGGCGCGCGTTGCATACGGACGTAACAAAAGCGGAAGTGACGGCCGGGGATGCTCCCGATGCTTTGTGCTCCGCCGGAGAGACGGTGCCTTGCTCGAACAGTGCGCGACGACAAGCTCCACGTGGGTCAAAAGGTTGGGCAATATGCACTTCGCCGGAAGATGCACTTCGGAGAAAGCGTCCTTCGTCTGTCGGACGTTGCGTCGTTAATTTTAAACGCAGCCCCGATCGCGGATTTAATTCTCCGTCGGCCAAGTTGAGCTTTGAAGACATGTTCTATTCTGGTAGATATAAGTAATAATAAATAAAGTCTAGTAGATATAAATAATAATAATAATAGCCAAATAGTAATATCGATCTATTTTTATGAATTAACTTATTATTTTAGACGATAAAACTAAACTCTTACTAGCCTTATTTTAGTTTTTGTTAATTCAATTCCAAGAATCCTTATTTGCTTGTTTTGAATAATAATAGTAACTTTAATGATGTGCAGTACTATAAAGACAAGAAGTTATACAAAATGCAAAATAAGAAGGAGGTATCTGTGACCTTCTTTTGTAGATTGAAAGTCCATCCAGAGGAATAAAAAGGAAACAAGAAAAGAGATGTACAAACAAAACGTGAAATATCAGCTATAATGCTTAAGGACCTAAATCTAAATCTGAATTTAAAACTAATAAATTTCAATCTGTAAAAAATAAGTAAAATACAATCCGACTTCTATGATAGTAAAAACTTGTTGTGAAGCTTACACAAGTAAGCATGAATATTTTCAGACTTTTTATGTAGTCCCCGGAACACGATATAAAAAATCTACCCTGAAGCTCAAAGACTCAGGTTGTTGACGGAAAGTGCAAAACTCCACAATCTCCACATGGCCGACACAGAGTTAATTTGCAATTGAGGAACTACAAGATCGCGATGTATCGAGGAAACTTCGACAGCCCCGCTGTCGGGAGAGATTATCTCACGAGATAATTACATGTATCATAAAGTTTGTTTGTCTCCTATTCACTCTATCAAGCGCATTGGAGTGAGTAAGGGCTGGTAGGAATGGTAGGAGCATATTGGAACATGTTGGAGCATGCGACGCGAACAAACCTAGAAACTCACGTCTTTATGAAAAATATTTCGTAATATTCTTGAAAAGATAGCAGCTAGAAAGCAAGCGGTTTGCCGAAGTAATTATCGAAGGTAAATTTCGCGATCGAGAGACTAGACCACCGAGTGGCTCGACTTGACTCGAGAAGACGTCGGTGCTCGAGGGCTAATATACCGGGGTGATATAGGTAGCTGGGTTAGCCAGTCCCGCGGATTGCTTCGTTTTCCAATCAAAATCGAGTTTGTCACTTGAGGGTCAGACGGGGATGGCGGCAAGGGGGTGGCGGATGGTGGGCACGTTCACCCACATACTCGAGAGCGGAGAACTCGAGTCGCTGTTTGGAATAACTCAAGAATGATTGCGATCTCGTTCCCGAGCGAGGTGGCGTCACGTGGCCTCAATAGCCCCTTGATATATATATAATAAAATAATACACGCACGCGACCACCCCCTCCATCCTCCTTCCTTTGGTTATATACACAGTGTCTCGAGGACATCTTGGAAAGACTGAACTAAAAAAATGATGATTATGCTGATATCGAGTTAAATTGTGAGCTCAAGATTTGAATTATTTGCAATTCGTGAAAGTGAATGAAGGCAAATGAAAAATTGATATTTTAAGTGCCGTATGAGAAATCGAAATATTATTTGCGACAGCTCTTTACGAACTTCTCGAGATTGCTGTAACCAAGAATTTTTTAATTTTTTTAAATTTTTGGCCCTAAATTGCAAGATTTTGAGAGCTTTCTTTTAGATTTGATAAATCTTTTTACTCCTTTTTTGTTTACAAAGTTTAATAATAAAAAATATATTAATTTCGACTCTCGTGTTTGATAATTTAATTTTTCTTTAAAATTGATGTATGTTCTTATATTTTTTACAAAAATTAATAATGAACATTAATTTTTAAATTAATTTTAAAGTTCACTTCTATTCGATAATTTTAGTGGTGCACTTACATCTTAACAATTTCTTCGACAATGGAGGTTTAAGGATTTTTACATTTTAATTTTTGATCACAAATAGCTAACACGACATTAAAATTCTTTTTTAGATTTTATCTTTTTACTCCTTATTTTTCCATAAAATATAATAAGAAGAATAAATAATCAAAATAAATGAACATTGATTTTAAAATTCTCCCGTTGTGTTTGATTTAATTTTGGAATGCAATATCTCTCTCTGACAATGGAGGTTGAAGCATTAATTCGGCTTTCTGATGAGATTCACTCGTCAGAAATCCAACAATCCCGCTCGCGGCGCCCATTGCCGATTGGTGTCCCGTTGCCTCGCTCGAACAAGTTTCGCATTCCACGACGGAGTTCGCGGATGCGGCCGGCTTCTTTCGAATTTTCTCGCTTCGTTGAGATTTATGGCAGTGATTCGATTTTATTGCTTATTGCTCGGCGCGCCCACTGCCGCGCCGACCGGCGATATTCACGGTGTCCCATTTCGTGTTCCTCCCTTGCGCCCTGCCACCCTTTGTTCCGCGGTCCCCTCTCTCTCTGATCCAACCTGTTCCTAATTCTTTTTTCTCGTTCCTCGAAAGGGTGGAATCGACGATTTCGGAGATGACGTTTCAATCCTGGCAACGGAGATTATTGCGCATTTTATTTAAACTTGTAATAAAATTATAAGACGATTTTTTATAATTTTCAATGAATGTATAACTATTTCATTTGATGAATGGAGAGGACAGTTCTACGATTATTACAAGATCGATTTCTAAAAGTAAAATAAAGTCGCACACCTTCCATTTTTGCACACACGCACACGCACACACGCACTGCACTGTCAAATCTATAGTGTCAAATTTAACTTAATGTGAGTCGCCATTGCTCCTACTAAATATATCATTATTTTTTATCAAAATGATAGTTAAATTTGACACTATATAGTATCAAATTGACACTGTATAGTGTCAAATATAACCATTGTTTTAATATAAAATAACGATATGATTGAATAAGAGCAGTGGTGACTCACGTTAAGTTAAATTTGACACTATAGATTTAACAGTGTGAAAGAACGGTTTTGTTGAGGTATCTAAAAATTTAGCTAGATATAGATCTGAAAATAAACACTTAAATCTATAGTGTCAAATTCAACTTAACGTGAATCGCCACTGCTCCTACCTCAATCATATCGTTATTTTATACTAAAACAATGGTTATATTTGACACTATATCGTGTCAATTTGAAAATTTAACTATCATTTTGCTAAAAAATAACGATATATTTAATAGGAGCAGTGACGACTCATGTTAGGTTAAATTTGACACTATAGATTTAACAGTGAACTTTGTTGATTTATCACAATAATTATGTAAGACATTCAAGCCGATTGCTTGATGTAAAAAAACTTTTTACCGCATGCTCATCATGTTTGCGTTTTCTGTTTAATTATTTTGATGAATCATCAAAATTATTTTCAGATTCGTGTCTACATAAATTTTTAAACACTTTATTAAAGTCGTTCTTTCTGTATGGATACGCTACACTGAGAGAAAAGATTATTTGTGATCATTTTTATGGTAATAACTATAATTTGTGTAATTATTTTCGGTGCCAACTACACATATAATTATTATGACTAACATTATAACAGTAAGGTAACATGTAATTAGTAATAATAAATATCAAAATTTTTCTCTCAATGTGCCTCCGAAGCTGATGCCTAAACAGGGCTGGGTATGTACTTGAAATACTTTTATTTGAAAAACAGTATTGGTAAGACAAAGATATTTTGTGTTTGTTCAGAGTACATGAAAACATTTTGTATTTCGATATTAATAACAAAAGATTGAAAGTATTTTATATTTTGTATTTCGAATACTAACATTAACAATCAACCTTATTATTTCAATTATAATGTACAAAAATCTTTCAACCTTTCGATTTTAAATATGAAAATATATAATACTTTTATGTGATCCACTGAAATAAAAAATATAAAATACGCTTGTATTGTAAATAGTGTGTTTTAAATAAAAATATTTCAAATACATGTCCAGCCCTATACCTAAATTTGTAACACAATTACTAGCACTGAATCTGTAAGACTTACTTTTATGTTAATTAAAAGGCACTAATTAATTTCAAGTAATCAAAATGATAACTCATATAAAAAAAATGAATACTATATTTATATAAGAATAATCCAAATTTGCAGATGTAATAACGAAAAAAAATATTTTATTGAAATATTTAAAAATTTAGCTAGATACAGGCTTGAAAATAATTTTCACTATCAAAGTAATTGTGTGGGATACTTAAGCTGATTGCTGGAATGTTAAAACTTTTTGCATTATTGCGCATCATGCTTGAGATTTAGCTGAATTTTTATATACTTCAGTAAAACCGTTTTTCTATATATAAAAAAAAGAAATTTTTAACAAGGAGACTTATAATTGAGTGGGTCTAACAAACCCACCGTCAGCTCGGAAAGGTTAAGAAAAATCCCGACGAGTTTAAATCACGGCGATCGATTGGCGGCGACTACATCCTTACGTATTGCGAAATCGGCAAATTTCTCGGCACCTCGCAGATGTTTGGTGTTTACTGTTGTAGTTGACTCGGTATATGTAGCTCGTGAGAGACTCGACGCGTATATGATACAGCACAGATACCATGAAGAGTTATAAATCAGTCAAATCAGCCGCTACCCGCGCGAGTTTATTCCGAGTTTCCGATTACAATTCTGTCGAATGCATTTGCGAACTACGTTAATTACAGATTAACGCGTAAGTCGATCACTAATTCAAGCGCCAAATATCAGAACGCGCAAACAGAAGCGTGACCCGTGCCCGCGTATGTAAATCGTGAAATGGCGAGAATACGTAACTAACATCGTTAATACTTACGTGTGTTTGCGTGCACAATATGTCGTATTGCACCTAAATGTAATTAAACATTATGCATATTTCATGTAACGTTCGGTTAACCTTAACAGAGACTGCATGATTTTGGTGGTAGGCTAATTTACGTAAACCGTCCTGAATTCACACCGGCATAACATGGAAGAATAAAAACTTTTTACAAGGTTTCGCGATAACGAGAACCTTCGTCTGTCAGAGAAATGAATTAAGGGCGGTATGGAAAGGGACAAACTTATTAACCTTTACACAGACCGTGAGAAAAGTATTCGGTATTTGTGACTGTAATTGCATGATAAAGTAATCGCTATTAGAAGCTCCATTTTTATAATTATTATTAATATTAGTAATAATAATAATATTTTCTATACAGTACACTTTACTTCTCCAAGAGATATTCTGGGAACATCTTTCGGATATTCAGAGAATGTTATACGGACGTCCTCTGAATATCTTTAGGACATCCCTTTGATCTGTAGATATAAGTTGTAATTCTAGTTATTCTCTAAATTCTTTGGAGTGAGAATCTCACTTCATTCTTTTGGAGTGAAATTCTTTAGACAAGCATAAAATGAAATATATTGGTTTCGAAAACGACTGTAGATTATAAAAGTCCAGATATAATAATTATTCTTATCATTTAGCAGCAACAACTATAAAAGTTGAATTCTTAATCATTTTACCATGCAATTATAGTAACAAATTATATACCGAACACTTTTCTCTCAGTGCACATTTTTACATTTTAATGTTCACTTGCTGTATGATGTACGCGTCGAGTGTATCCAACGGATGGGATTGTACTTGTATCTGTGCTCGAGACTTCTTCTCGACATTCATGCTTTGTCTTGTTGAAGGGGGGGGGGTGGTTTCGACTAACAAATTACGAGGGGCTGGTTTTTAGGGCTGAGCAAGGGGGGGGGGCGGGCGGGCAAGTACTACCTGGCGGGAGGGCTATTTGTCAATCCATTTAACAGCTAAGTAAGGTTGGTAACTCTTAGTAACAGCTCTATAGTCATGGGGATTGTCTGGCGGGGGGATTGTTCTGCACGCAGCAAGATGCTCGCGTCTATCGAGACATCGCATTCCCAAGCCACGCGTCGACAAACCTTCCGCTCGCCTGTCGACCACTAAATCCTGGCTAGGAGTTTAAGGACGAAATTTTCCCAGCCAGGAAACATCATTCGCTCTCATAAACGGGCGTCGCAAATTACGAAAATTGATAATTATAATATAAAGACGATTAAATCGCGAATTCGGTTTCATAAAAATTCAGCGCGTCTCAAGACGTATATATATAAGTGCGTCTATAAGAGCCCGTATTCTCTACAATGTAGAGTCTATATTAAGGTCGTCAGGCACGCGCAAGGCGCAGTGAAACTCGTCGACGCTTGGCGCGGCGGCAGTTCGTCTAAAGATCACTTTTCCCCGTGTGGTACGTCTTCGTGTCGTGTTCTAAGGACAAAGACGCGAGAGACAGAGAAGGGCACCGGAAACGAGGGCGCCGGGTGGCTCTCACGTGTTGGGTCGCCCGTCAACGCGCGCTCGTTCCCCGTCCTCGTTTCCATGCCGTAGAGCAAACGTAACAAACAAACTTTTCGAATCGCCGTCGTCGGATTCGCCACGAAAGGATCGCGCGGCCCGCAACTGGGTGTCCCACCTTCCAAAGGGCGCGATATAGGGCGTCGCACGCGAAAAGGCCTCTGACGCGAGATGCAATTTACGTGGGAGACTATCTATAAGTAGATTAACCTTTAACCCATTACATCGTAATAATGCGAAATACAACATTACAAAAGATCTCATTATGAAAATCTCAGTCAAATTCCTCGTCTTTATTTCTCTCTTTTTTTAAACTACAACCTTAGTCGAAAGTACAAAGCACCCCCACAAATTGACGTAAACGTTCTGTATGTAATAAAAATTAAATAAAAAAAAATTTGATTGAAAAACGATATTTATTTTTAACAATTTCAATATTTTATTCATTTTCCTTTGAATATTTATATTACTGCCTTTTCCAAGAAAATTGACAAAGCTTTGTATTCTGACCAAGCATAGGCGTATTCAGGGAAGAGGAGATTCAAATATTCCCTCAAATTTTTTATTCACTTTTTTAATTCTTTATTTTTTATTTGTTATTTCTCTTCCACAGAGTTCATTTTTTTATTTTTAATTCGAGAAATACCACTTTTAGTTCTGAATAAATTTTTTGTTATCACATAAAATTTTTTTCTCCCTGTTATGATCATGTATATAATTTCGGAAGCTTTCGGTAGTTCAAGCTTCGACAGCGTGTCCAATAAAGAAAGTTTTTGAGCCGAAAAACAGAATATGCGCTGAAATGTCAATGAATACTCTATTCACAATTATACATTTCATTTTTAATGGTCGTATTTTACTTACACTTTGTTAAAAAAAAATAATTATTATATATATGATTTACACAACTTAGTATTTTTTCCATTCAAAATCAGAATCGAGAAGGAAACATTCTAATCTCTAAATATTTAAAAAAAGCAATTCATTAAATGTAAGAATTGCTATTTAATAACAGAATCGATAATTTTTTTCCGAAAGAAAATCCTGGTTACGCCTATGTGGTCAAGGTTGTAGATTTTCTCGCCGATTTCGAGCGGGGCAATTGAAGTTCGAATTAATGAACGGGACGCGTGTTTCGGTAAAAGAGATAGAGAGGATAAAAAAATAGAGGAACGAAGACGCTTGACAGCTGGGGATATCGCGGAATTGTCATATTTCGCATTCGGGCAATATTTCCCGAGCTCGGAAATAAATAAATTGCCTCACGTCAGAACACCTTCGGTCGCTCGTGTCGGTCTTACCGCGCGCGTGTGCAACATGAGCGTGTGTCGCGTGTAGGTACACGTGTATATGTATGTGTATGCATGTGTGTGTGCGCGCGCGCGCGCGCGCTTTTGTCATGTGTGTATGTACATACGTGTGTGCAACGTTGCACTGTCGCGGCGACGGCGACGGCGATGACGGCACACGACGCCCTTGTGTTGCGCGCTTGTGGTGGAGCTATTTTCGTTCAGGGACACCCTCGTGCGAAGGGCCGCGCGCGCCCGTACGGTGGTGACCTCCTCCCCCCAGTTTGTTTTGAATTATCCCGACTACCCCCTGCTTCCTTCGCCAAAACGTGCGCTCTTTTCGGGTGAATCGACCGGCGATCACCGCCGCGATGTGCACCCCCTTCAACCCCTTCGTCGCGCATCGCGGCGGCGGACAGACCCGAAGACGCAGAACGGAGGGGAAAACCTTCGTTAGAGTCACTCTCGTGAATATTACGTAATATAATATGTATATGTTAGCCATGCAGTATATGTACTACTAATAGATATATATATATATATAATATATAT